>NC_070584.1:28209775-28324775 GCF_027409825.1 Scomber japonicus | reverse complement strand
AAGTGTTTCTACCATATATGTCATCATTTTGAGGACTTGAAGTTACATTAGATGATTTATTTCATTTACTGTCTATACAATAACTGTCTGGTCAGACTCATCAGTTTTGCGGCCTTGTGTTATTGAGCCCACATCACGTTTAGATCCGTTCCTTTCAGACGCAGAGACAGAAACCTTGGACCGTAGATTCACCTTTGCATGCTTGTACGGGCTCTTATTGTTTAGATTAATGACTTCCTGACAGCATCACGACTTCTACTGATGAGGGGGGAGCAAGGGCGTCGTCCGACTGAAACGCAAACACTTTTTTTCGCTCATGTTAAGATACCAAAAGCAACCCTGCGTAAAACGTTTCTCTTGTTGTGTTGTACACTCTCTGATGATTCTCTAATCCTTCAGATCCCTGCTTCTCTCTCCTCGGTTCCCCGTGTTTGTGCATCGTCTTGCAAAGCCTTCTTCTATCTGTTGTGTGAAACCTTCTCTCTGTGTCTGCATCTGAGGGATTTTAGAAACAGAGTAATTAGTTAGTGATAGAGGGAGCCGTTGGTGTGAAGTGATAGCTGCCACCGCCCCCCTCCACCCCCTTACCCCCCCCCTCCTCCACCCCCCATCCTACCCCAAGAGAGAGACAAATCAATCAATAACCTGCTGATTTATTTCTCGTCCTTATCGTCTAATTTAATTGCTGGGTCTTTTGTATCTGCAAAGAGTCGTGGGGGGACGTGGTGGAGGAAGGTGGAGATAAATAAGGGGAGGGTGTGTGGAGGGATGTTGCAGAGTCGAGAAGAAGGAAGAGGACCTGCAAGTTTTTTTGTTTTTGGGAGGGGTGGAGGTTTTTTTTCGTTTTTTTTTCGTGTGTGTGTCGATGTTGTTTTTGTTCGCTCGTGCGTGGCAGCGTTTTACCGGGGAGGCGTTTTGAGACACAGCTCTGCTCGACAGCCTCTGCACTGTGTTTGAATGTATTTACCGCTGCAACGCTGCCTCCACTGGCTCATAACTCTCCAAGAAGCAAACACACACACACACATACACACACACATACATACACACATACATACACAGAGGAGGAGAGAAAGAGAGAGGGAAGAGCAACCCCTTCCACAAATTATCAGAAAGAAAAAATTTAATTAGCAATATAAATGCCAGGCAGAGTACATTATGTGCAATTGTCTTGCTATCTTTCCAGAAATTAGTCTTTTAAAATGAATTTGCTGTATTAATCATCTCCTGAAATATTTTTTGATCACTGAATTAATAGTTTTGCGTTGGGGGGCTGTGTTTTTTTTTTTAGGTATTCATTGACATAGGTGATTGCCTCTTAATTATGACAGCGTCCTCCTCCTATTCGCGCCTATTAATTCCTGTGTTGTGGCGTCGCCGCAGCCCGCTGCCTGGCCCTGTATCTACTAATTACTTCTCTAATTGAATTTGCTCTCTGTTGCCAGGCTGTTTTTTAAGTGGCTGTTTGTTGCCGGGCCTCATTGTGTCTTTGTGTGACAGCTAGCTGCTCGCTGCCACACTGACGGGAACAGGATGCTCTCTCTCTCTCTCCTCCTCTCTCTCTCTCCTTCTCTCTCTCTCTCTCTCTCTTCCTCTCTGTATTCATGTCTCTCCCTCTGTATCATTACCTATACCTCCCAGACCTATGTAGTGTTTCCAGTATAAATGAAGGAGGGAAATTAATTAATGAGAGTCGGTGAAACAATTACACGCCCCTCCCCACCCCGCAGCTGCCCGCCGCCCTGCTGTCATTGGTTCTAGCCTCTGTAGGATTGTTGTGACTAAGAGCCCGCCGCTCTTCAACCACCAATTCAAGATGGCATGTCTTTGGCAGGATGATAAATAGCATACGGGAGAGTTATTTAGCTCCTTTTCCATCAAAAAACGCAGCTCGTCAGACCTCAGCTGAGTGTCAACTTTATTCTGGCTCGAGATGAAGTTGGATCGTCTTTGTGTGACAGATGTGTACTTTATCTGGTCTTGAAATGACAAGACTGTCCACTGCAGGATATTGATCATACAGACATTTAGGATCTTATTTTACAGAAAACAAATAGAAAACTCTACTTTTTTTTCATGACATACAAGCAGCATCGATTCTAATAAAAGCGACATCATTTATTTGATTCAGTAATCTGCTCTATTTTCTACTTATGAGATTTCTAAAAATAATATGATCAAAAAATACCACTGCATTTGAATTCATTGTTATTATCTCATCCCAATTTTGAAATAATAAGAATTTGTAGACTGATTATGACACAAATTTATGGACTATGTGAAGATTTATTGTTCATTCTTTGCAGGTAGAAAATATCTTTGTCTGTATTTCCAATTTTCACAACATTACATCATCAGCAATTATTACTATTCAAATATAGTCAAATATATCACTTTTTTTTTTGTTGCCTGTGAACATGCAAGAAGGTCAAATATTCATACATGAACTGGAAGGTTAGGATCTTTCCTGGTTTGACTGGAAATGCTTTAAATGGTCTGGTTGCTGTTTCAGAGACCTCTCTAACATGTCAAAACACATTTCCTGGAGAAGAAATTCAATATTGACAATACAGCATTTGTTATTTTAACCCATTTAATCCTGATTGTGCATTAGGGATTTCACATATAAAGATGAGGATGAAGCACAAACAGGCTGAAGATGATCGACTGATTGAGAATAACAGCAGCAGGAATATAACCTTGGTTCAAACACTCACAGATTCAGTTTTTTTTCCGCTGTGTCTCAGGAACATCCTTGTGAAGACCTTTTCCCCGTGTGTTGTCCTTGGAGGAGGCCCGGCAAGTTAATGGAGTGTCAAGGCTTTTATAGAAGAATCGCGATCTGCCATTTCACCCCAAACACAAATATGAGATGCCTCGCTCTGATTGCTCTGTGGTTTTTTTGTTGTTGTTTTACTTCTGGCCTCCTGCATAGATTTATGGAATAACATGAAGTTTATACATTTTTTCCCAATCACAGAAGGAAGCCATGGTGCATTTCATAGATTAATTGCATTAGGTACATTTAAAACTGAACCAATCATCAAATGCAGTTATGTTTCAGTCATTTCACTCTCTCTTTTAATCTTTCTCTTTTTAAAGTTCTTAAGCAGTTGAACTTCATACATGATGAATAACATTGATTATAATGTCAACAAGCATTATGTGCACTCATATAGTTAATTTCTTGTGCTCGCTTATTGTGAAATTAAATACTTGACTGAGTGATGTTCAGCTTTGCAGTCCTCACTCAAGTAGTTTCCTGAGTCCTAAATTTAGACTCTGTTTCCTGCATTTGAAAGGCAGGTAATGTTGTTAAGTTGGTTCCTGACTAGTTGTAACAACATTAAGCCTTGTCTTTCACCAATCAGTATCATCAAACTCTTTTATTTGAAATGCAGGGAAAGCTCCTGGAAAAGTTCCTGTTCAAACAGGCCTGTAGATAGCTCTGTGGAGCTTCATTTGAGGTCAGGTGACTAGTTGCAAAGTTCAACTATGGACCAACATGAACATGATGTACATAAATGAAAGGAAATTAACTATGGAGTGCTCAAATAATGAACTATTTTAACGCAGACTCGACCATTTCTCAGCTTATTTGTTTAAAAAGTTATGAAAGCTGTAAGTGTCAGCATGAATTCAGGCTCTTGGACAGCCAATAAGTCATTATGAGGTTCACTAATCCTAAAAACACAGGTCCAAACAACCTGATAATCCACTCTTAGAAAATAAATACACATATTTGTTTTTCTCTGGTCAATAAAATGCTCAAAATAACCACAAACTTGTGTCTGCAGCAGGATGTAAAAGAACCTCACTTCCATCATTATCGACCCATCAAACCTTCTTCATACCTACATCCCAACTCTCAGCATCCTCTCCTCCATCTCCATCCTTCAGTCTTCACCCAGCCTCACCCTTTCATTTGTCTTTGTGAAAACTTTCTCTCTTGATATTGATCCTCTCTCTCCTTCATCACCCAACCATCTCTCTCTCTCTTTCTCTCTCACCCCTCCTCTCTCCCTCTATTGATCCTTTTCCTTTCCTCCCTCTCCCTCTCTCTCTCTCTCTCTCTCTCTGCTTGCTGCTATCTCGCTCGGCCTTTGTCTTCTTATCGAGGTTTCAGGGTTTATTTCGGCTGCTGTTATTGACAAGCCTCTCGCTCCACGGCCAACTAATGCATCCCTAATCCCACCTTTGTTACTCTAGAATGTTCTGTCTGTCTCTCTCAAACACACACACACACACACACACGCGTCCATACATACGTTATGCCACTGCATGAGTGTGTGTAAGGAAAAAAGGGGGCCACGAGGATGTTGATCCCAGCTTTCTATTTGTTGGGAAAGCCATCTATCAATCAAAGGGGGTCTGCTGTCTGTGATTTTGTGTGCACGTGTGTGAGCGTGCGTGTGGGTCTTGAGTGACAGGCCGAATCGTGGCTGAGGACGTTTGATAAGCTTGTATTGTCGGTCGTTGGTCCCCCCCCACACACCCCGGTCCCGTCCCCACCTCCCTCCACACCTCCACCTCGATAAGAAATACATTCGACTAGAGCTGATAACGGTGTCAGGAGCAGCAAAGCCCCACTCTAAAGACACACACGCACACACACACACACACACACACACACACACACACACACACACGCACCACGCCATGGGAGAGGTGTCTTTCTTCAAACACCTTGACTGTAAATGATACTCTCAACAAACAGCGACGACAACACCACTCGAAAAAAAAAAGATCCAGATATCGTGTGTGTGTGTGTGTGTGTGTGTCTGTGTGTGTGTGTGTGTGTGTGACACAGGGTGTGTTTGTAGGGAGAATGATGTGCGATATGGCTGGAGGATATGCTAGGCTTATTGAATAAGGTCTTAGTGATAGCAACGTTGTGTGTGTGTGTGTGTGTGTGTGTGTGTGTGTGTGTGTGTGTGTGTGTCGTGAACAGCACAGAATGAATACAGTAATAGGCTTAGAGTGGCTGAGGCAGAATGTCAGACTTAACAAACAACACACTACTCTCAAAGACTGACTGACAGCTGTCTGTGAGTGCTCGAGTGTGTGTATGTGCGTGTGTGTCTGTGTGTGTTTGATGTATTTTGTCTGTTACATGCATCTCTTCAGATTCAGGTCCAACTTGTGACAATACGTTGTCGTACATGATCGCCCCCCTCTTAACATCAGGCTTTACAATAAAATCTTAACAACCGTGATCATCACCGCTGTTTGAATTGTGATCACCGAGGTTATTCCATCACTGGGTGTATATATATATATATATTTTTGTGTGTGTGAGTGGAGAAACGTTATCATCAAGCATAGAGCGGTTACCGTAGAAACATCATCACCATGTAAAGGAATGTCCTTGCCGTGACTAGAAATTTCATCACTGTGTTCAGAAACTTTTAGAAAGGTCATCACTGTAAGTAGACGCACCATCACTGTGACAAAAATGTCATCAACCAGAGGTGGAAATGTCATCGGCAATCACAAAAAAAAAGTGCAAGTGTAAAAAGCAATGAGACGAATAACCACTTTTGTTATCACTAGTTTCTAAAGTCTAAACTGTTACCTTGAATTCTTTTTTTTTTCTTTCTCAAACTTGAGGCAATAATTTGTCAAAACTTGAAATCAGAGGTCATTTGAGATTTTCTTTACCCACACATCAAAATTCATGAAAGGCTGCTTTTCATTTTTACACAGTTTTGTCACTTTTACCTGTAAATATAGTAGAAATGAGACGCCTGGCATTACTAGTTCAGATGTATTACTAGGCTTTGTTGGACGATGTATTGTCCCAGAAATAACCGTGATAAACAATATTATTTTATACCACATACAGTATTGTAATAATGCAAAGGGGGCAGAGTGTGGGATTGGAGAGTGGGCGCTACGCTTCTGTAAAAACACAGACTGCCATTTTGGGTCAAGACAGAGTTATTTACCTTTAATTCCATATAAGTGAGGCAGCTCGCTTCTGCAGTCTCCACTCAGGATGTGCACAGTGAGGAATGGAGGACACTACTCACTTAGCCAATGTGACATGAATAGCCTCTTAGCTGCTAATGTGAAGTGTAGCAATATTGAGGTCAAGGGTCATGTCCATGTATCATACAATAAGTCCATATAGAAACATTTTATGTGTTTGTACGATAAGTTAATAATGCAGTCTTGCGGTCACCCTTTCAAACCAGTCAAAGCAGATCACAGCCCACCCAGAGCCCAGTCCTGTCTGAGGTTTCATCCTGTTAAAAGGGGAGATTTTACTTCCTGCTGTAGCCAAGTGCTCCTCATGTGATAATGTAGGGTCTCTTTAAATTAAATAAAAGAGTACGATCTAGACCTGCTCTGAGTGAAAAGAGCCCTGAGATAGCTTTTGTTGTTATTTGCTGCTATATAAATAAAGATTGATTGATTGATAAAAGTTCACACATGAACTGAGGACAGTTTGATTGTTCCTGTCAGGGTGGAAGTCATTACATTTCTCATTCTTTTGCATTACATTTCTTTTGCTCCACCTCACTTAAACCTAAGAAAAGGTGCATTCAGAGGAACTCAAAACACCTGTGAGGGCTCTCAGGATCTTTATAAAGCTAATAAAAAGAGTTTATTTGGGTACAGACTGTATAATCATGCATGCAGCAGTGCTGGTTAATGATAATGACTCCTCTTTGATGTTCTGCTGCTCTCACTAGACACTAGAAAACAACTTTTTAATTAAGAAGTCATTCGGGTTGATGAAGCAGCTTTGAGAATATAATTGATTTGATAAAGACTCTTAATCACGAGTTTATACTTCAACTGGCTGTTTGTTTAAGCGTGACAGGAAATCAAACAGTTTATTACTGGATTCCTAGTTGTTTTATTAAACATGAAAAAAGGGGCGATAGCATGAACTTGTTTTAGTTACTTGTTGTATTATATGCAATTACATTTATTTGTTGGTTGGCTTTGAATTAATATATTGATTTCACTTTAAATACTTATGAAGATCACATTTTTATCACTGATAAATGAGCTGCTGCATAAAATGAGGTAAGTAATTTATTAATTGCTAGTTTTTGCTAGTTTTTGGAAGTTGGTTGTAAGTGACTGTAGAGAAATAAAACATAACTCTAAAATTTGCTTTTAATTTTCACATGAACATGATGGAAACAGTAATGAAATGAAACAAATAGTAAGTGTTCATAAGTATGTTGAGTAAATACGAGGTTGACAACATCAATATGTGGCAAATTCACTTCAGAGTAAGAAAAGTAGGTAAAGAAATGTAAAAAAACTAAAAAAAAAAAACTGGTTGAGCACGCAACATTTGCACATGTCTTCCATTACTATTAGAGTGGAAGAACAGTGACCTGTGAAGAGATTTCAGGAATAGGGCCGAAGCACGAAGCGAGGGGAGGACCAAGGAGATAAAGGAGGAAAGAGAAAGAAAGCAAAAAAAATAAAGAAAGAGTGAAATTACCAGAGGGCAAGAGAAAAGAGGGTTATTGTGTATGTGCATTAACAGGGTGTATGATGAAGTTAGTTTTGTGTGTGTGTGTGTGTGTGGTATGTGTGTGTATGTGTATGTTGTGTGCAGTGACTAGGGGCTAAAGAGTCAGGAAGAGAGAGGCAGGAGTTGGGGGGGGGGGGGGGTGGAAATCAATAGCAAATTACATGCGCTTGGCTGGCCCATTGTACAGTATGGCTGCTATATTCTAAAGAAGGCACTTCCAAGATGATGCAGCCAAATGGTGGATGGACTTCAAGATCATTTTTATTGATTTTGAGGAGCTGTCAATAGAGAAGAGAGAGGGGAGGGTGGTGGTGGAGGAGGTGTGTGTGTGTGTGTGTTAGTGTCGGGGATGTGTGTCACAGGGCCGATACAATACCCTCGGACCACTGCTTTGTCCCTGTCCACACATTAACAACACACCCTGTCCCCACTGCTTTTCATTTACATTAGTGCCTGGATGGGCGAGCGAAGGACACAGACGCAGAGAGAGAGAGAGAGAGTGTGTGAGAGGGTTTTCCATTAAAGAATTGGTCTGGCAGCAGATGCCAGCATTGTTTGGGTTCGAGAGCCCAGAAATATTTGGTATTGGGAATGATGACGTGAACATCACTGGAGTCATCTAGTTTTCCACATCAGAGCTAATAGGTGTAAAGCTGTTATGAAGATTGGATTTTATGGTTGTCTGTGCACGAAAGAAAGAGAGAGAGAGAGAGAGAGAACAGAGTGATTTTGAGGTATTTTGAAATGATTGAAGTATCCCGACCAAAAGAGCACAGCTGCGACAAAGTTTTAAACCTTAAAGTGTCCAAAAAAGAAAAGTCACAGTCATCCAAACAAGCTATTTCACCGTTTGTGAAGGTTTATTATCTCTATGTGATTAGAGTCAAAATGGCACAAAACGATTAAAGCACATATACATAATGCCAAGAAAATATCAAATGGAAAAATATAATATCTTAAATTCTTTATAAGTGGCAGCAATAATCACCCGTGATTTAAATAGATTAATAAAATGTCAACATAGAAGGAGCTGTGTTTAACATTTGGATACCACATGCTCAGGAGATGTTACAGTACTTAAAAAAAAATCCAGCAACTGGTTTGTATGCTGGCTGACAGAGTAATGAGCTTCTGTGTGTGTGTGTGTGTGTGCGTGCGCATGTGTGTTGCATGATAAACCGTGGCAGCGTGTGATCATTTGATTCTATTAGACAGTGTGTGTGTATCACAGAGCGACATGGCAACGCTAAATACAGCAGATGTTAACCGTAGGAGGCTAAAACATGACAGCTTGGAGCTCTTTGGTAGAGGGCACACACACACACACACACACACACACGCACAGTAACAATCACTGAAATGCACTCATGGATTTAATAAAAGCAAACACATCAGCAGTTCACAAGTATGAACATATTCTGGTATTATAGCTGCTACTGAAGGCACACACACACACACACACAAACACACATTAAAACACACGCGCTAACACAGCATTGACAGATGTTGCCATCTGTTGCACACACCGCAGGGTGTGTTTATATCAGTGACTGAAAATATACTCAAAGTAAAAGCTGCAGTAAAAACGACTCTTTTACACATAAAATAACCCACAGTTTTTAATAAAATAAAAGTACAAACGTATTAGCTGCAAGACTGAAATATCCCCTTCAGAGATACAGATAGATAGATATATAGATAGTCACTTTATTGATCCCAATGGGAAATGTAGGTTTCCAGAAGCTCAATATAAGCATAAAAGAAAGAAAACCAAAAGACTGAAAAGGGAAGGATAAGATTAAAATAAAGTCAATAGTCAATAGAGCTGATTATAAAGTGCAAGATAAAAACATATGCAATGTCTAAAAATAAATAAGGATACTAAAATCTGTTATAAAAACACGTGACCTAAAGTGAAGTGAAAAAAAACAAACATTGTACTGGTTAAAAGTACATAATTAAATACAAACCATTTATTGACATCTCCTCCCTCCAGCATTGGAGTTGACAGTCTGAGGGCTTGAGGTACAAAATACCTTCTGAGTCTGTTTGTGCTGCACTTGGGAGAATCACAGATTTGAAGACATATAAAAAATACTTCAATGACTTACTTTAGAATCCTTAAAATGACATCTGTTTCATTCCTCAATGAAAAACACAGAATCTATGAATATGCATTTGTCTTTACATATGTTTAACTTTAACAAATATCTCCTACATTCTCACTGTACCATCACTGGAGGCTTCAAGTTTCCACATCGTGCATACTGGACCACAGTTGGCTCCAAATTCGTGATGATGTCACAAATCATGCTTGTAAGTACATGCCTTTATGAACTCAGATTTCCGTAGAGCACTGAGAAAGTTTTCAGATTAACATGAAAACAAACTGTAAGGGAACTTTAGATATTCAGACTGATCAAATATCAGTGTGTTAATCTGTAAACAGCATTATGTGTTAACAAGCTGGTGGAGAAGCACAATAGTGTCGAACATGATGACCATGTCTGATGTCCGAGACCGTTGACTGTGCGTGCAGACGGTTGTAATATAATCAAAACTTGCATGCCTGTCTTGTTGTTGGTGCCTGTGTTTTTGGATTATATCTGACCTTTGAGTTATTTGAATTAGTAGTAGTTATGCAAATTTTAAGCAAATAATTAAAAAAAAGGTGGCATAGGGGGAAAGAATCAAATGTAATGTTTTCACTGCAGATATTTAGAGTTATCATCGTGGGAGAAACACAGGTGTTGCCAATAAAATGAACAATGACTCTATTTTGTTTATGTGTAGTCCAGTGAGTCATGACAGTTAGCAGCGAATTGGAATTCTGCCATCACTGTATTTTGCTGTTTACACATGTCATTTATATTATTATTATTACTATTATTATTATTGTTATAAATATTAAATTAAATATTCAGCTTTTATTTGAATCCCTCATCTTGGGCTGTTCTGGATGAGTGGAGACCTATAATTGAGGCTGGTTGGTCCTTATTTATCTTATAAAGTCATTTTACATCAACGCTTTAGCGATACAATAACTTTTCCACCTCAGGCAACAAACAATGCAAAGAATTTCTGGCTTTTACATCCATGAATTGTAAACACATATCACACATATCACAGAAACAGGTTGATTTTACTTACTAAGTGCTATTTTAATGGCATCACACTAACACAGTTTTCTCATGCAGCTGTGACGTTATGCCGCCATTTCATCTCTGACATTCTTATATTTTCTTTACCTTACCACACACACACATACACACACACACACACACACACACACACACACACACACACACACACACACACACACACACACTCATTGAGTTAGACAAACAGCCTTGATTTATTTTCCCGTGGACCTCTACACATTTCTGCGTCCTTTAAGAGCTAGTTGTGAAATTCAACAGGCGCTGTTTAAATAGGATGGAGACAGACGTGCATATGTGTTTGTGTGTGTGTGTGTTCAGGGAGGGTTAAGTCACGACTTTGCTCTGACCACAGTGTTTGAGGCAGTCCTGACACACACACACACACACACACACACATTATCAGTGAGTTGCGAGGTTTCTCAGCCTGAAGATAAACACCGAACATTTATGACTTCTTCGCTTTACAGCTTGTTGACTCTGTGATTGTGACTATCGGACTTTCTGTAGTTCCTGCCGGAGACGCTGAAAGATGAAAACTCTGCATGCTGCCACTCAATCAGTGACTCAGTGTGTCTCTGGGGTGGAATTAGGTGTTTTACAGAAGTGTTTTAGCTCTTGTTTTCTACACAAAGTAATGGTCTTAGTATTGTAATCTCAGCCTATATCCTACATTTGTGTGGGTTTTGTTTGACACAGTGTTTTACATTATTATTTAAAGTGTCGCCCAGTTAGATTAAAGAAATGAGTCTCATTAACTTCAGTCTGACTTAGTTATCACAAGTAGGCATTTAAAGGCCAAAAATGATGCAGTGTAACCTACAGTACATGATACTGCAAACTAGTACAATGCATCAAAGAGTAATGACTTACAACCATACTCATCATTCAAATCTTTGCATTTTTCTGGATCTAGAAAACATCCTGGATTCATAAAGGAGTTTCTCTTTCCTGTTCTGGTTTTAAACCAGTCGGTAAATAGACGAGTGTAAAGGTGGAACAGAGCAAACCTCAAATATTTGACGTGCATGTAAGGAGTGTAAGTTTCTCAGCGCTGATGTCCTGCAGTAAATATGACACCACACTGTGACAGTAAACAGACTGTTACACATGACTGGTGACAAAGGGGAAGTGTGTGTCGTGCCAGTTGGTCTTTAAATGTTTCCTTTTTTTATCATTTTAATTCTTGTCTTGTTGTCTGTTGTTTTTTTTCTTTTTCCTGTCACATATTATGCAAATTGGTGTGCAAATGTTCCTCTGATGCGCCACAGAGAGATATTACAACTAAAGGTTTACTGATAACGTAAAATGTAAAATTACATTAGGGGAATCCGATAAATAAACATTGAACAAATCATTTTGATCTGCCAATCAACAGCAAACCAGTTGAATGATCTTAACTTATACATATATGCAATATATCAATGCATATTGACTGTGTGTGTGTGTGTGTGTGTGTGTGTGTGTGTGTGTGTGTGTGTGTGTGTGTGTGTGTGTGTGTGTGTGTATAAAGGCCAGGGGAATGTCCTGGTATGTTACCAATGCAGGGCCATTCCCCTGCTAACCATCCAAGTCCACCACATACAGTAGGTCTGATCCTGCCATGTTCATCCCTAGACCTGGATAAACATCAAAATCCTCCTCTCTCCTCTCCTCTCCTTCTCCTCTTCTCTCCTTCTCCTCTTGCTAATCAGATGCCAGGCTCAGTCACTTTGTTAGAAGACAAGCCAACATACTCTCAGTGTGGACCTCTGCTATCTGTGTGTGTGTGTGTGTGTGTGTGTGTATTTCTGCCAAGCTTAAAATCTTCCTGCTTCTCCTGTTGCCTCGGTGCCTCTTTACCCCGGTGACCATGGCTTATATTCTCCTTTACACACACACACACACACACACACACACACACACACACACACACACACACACACACACACACACATACACACACACAACATCTATGTGTGTATATTTTTTAAAAAACACTTTTTCTTCCATGTGTTTTGAAACACTTTTTCTCATTTTTGGGAGCTCTTCAGTCAGGTTTCCAATATCATAGTGGCCATTCAGACTGAAAATAATGTTAATCAGGCATCTTGGGTTTTAATTTTTTCCCCCAATACAGCCATTACATCTTCAATTAGGCATTTAAACAAACACATGACATACAGTGTGCATTAATGTATGGTTTCTAACTCTGAAGCTACTTAAAGGGGAAATTTAAGGTCAACGCTTGAGGTCAAGTGGTTCAGCTTGTAACTGTGATGGATGAGAAGAGTTCATAAATAAATGTCATCAGTCAGTGTCCTCACATGTATAGTAATACAAACATGTGTGTATGTATATGTGTGTGTGTGTGTGCAGGCGTGTGTGAAGGTATCATCCCGGCTCGGTAGCAGCTAGCTAGCAGCTAAATGACTCTCCACACTTCATTAGCGGCGATGAGGTGAGCTGCTCATCTCCTCATTGTTAGCTAGCGTTAAGCTGCAGTAATCCCAAACAAAGGGCCGGGGCCTCGCAGCAGCCTGCACGGATTAGACCGCTTTCTAGAAACATCCGAGAGAGATTCATTCTCATTCAAATTGGCCTGTAAACAAAACCAGCGGTGGCCGGGAGAGAGATGAGAGAGGAGAGAGATGAGTGTATGATGGAGTGAGTGTGAAACATCTTGTATGTATACATGTGTAATTGGAGTGTGTGTGTGTGTGTGTGTGTGTGTGTGTGTGTGTGTGTGTGTGTGTGTGTGTGTGTGTGTGTGTGTGTGTGTGTGTGTGTGTGTGTGTGTGTGTGTGTGTGTGTGTGTGTGTGTGTGTGTGTGTGTGTGTGTGTGTGTGTGTGTGTTGAACCCATGTGCATCTTACTGAGAGTTGTTTTTAACACTGACTAAGAGCTCCACAATCAGAGTGTGTGAGAGAGGCATACAGATGAATAGAGACTTTCAATTTTATTATTATTATTAAAGCTTAATTTATTCAGGGAATCTCATTGAGATCAAGATATGTTTTGCAAAAGAGACCTGAGGATAGTTTACATATAAAAAGGATCCCAATTATACAGTTGGTTCAGATACAGATTCAATCATCATACACACTCACAGACACAGTAGCTACTTAAAGCGACCACAAACATCATGAAGAATATTTTCGTGAAAGGGTCACTTCATTCAAATGATGAAAAAGCATATTTTCATTGGCTACCATCATCTATGGAATCTAGCCATACTTGTATTTGTCCAGATGTGTAGTTATCTGTCTCTGAGACTCCTGTTGCCACTAAATGTCAGTTTCAGAGCTCAGAATGACCTTTTAACCGTTACATACTGTTCATATTCTGACCCATAATTAGTCTCTACACTACTTCATATCCATACGTTCCCCATTAGTCATTAATAAACGTTTGATTAATCCTTCTGCTCTCTATGGTCCAGGAGAGCACTTGAACATGTATGAATACTGATGTTTGATCAAATTCACACATTTGCATATATAAAAATGTGTATCAGCTGCACAAAGATGTAAAAAATAATGTATTTTATTTCCATTTTTGTATACTGTGGGTCACATTAGGAAAAGTCAGACTAAAAGAGATGTGTATGAGATGTGTATTTTTTTTTTTTTTTTACAGCTCTCAAAGTTGGTAAGAGTTACATTGTTTTCTAATGCGCACCTGCCAGACAGGTGAGTAGGGAAATGAAATAATCAATTCTGTGGATGGATTTTTTTTTTTTTTTGTCAATGACTGATGTAGTATTTGGCTCAGGTGTTTGAGATCTGGCTCCAATTTTGATTGGTTGCTGCAGCCTGTGTCTTCAGCCTGTGTCACATATTGTGAATTTGATGCTTGACCTCGACTGAAATGTTGCAACTATAATAAACTCAGTGCTGACTGTGTACGGGAATTAAACGATTTTTTCCAGTAAAAATGACTACTGTGAGATGTGAAAATTATCCAGAGCTGTGTTTCCTGTTATGTCTTCCTTTTTGTATGCTAAAGTAATATCATGATTTATTCAGAAAGCAGATGAAATGTTTCTTCTGAATATATCTCACTAACCTAAATCCTGATAGCAAAGCACTCCTGTTTCTTTATTGCACCCAGACAAATCAACAACCTTTTTACTGCAGATATGTCGTCATATAAGGCACAAGTGGAGCTCCAACTCAATGCAAAGCAACAATTAATAATGCTATTAGTTTCATCTGTTTGTTTGTTTTAACATGTAACTCAAGCAAGGATGCAAAACAGCACATATTCAGTTCATTCAACAAACAAAAGGGACACAATTCAAAAACAGAGAATAATGAGATGAGTTGAGATTAATGAGATATTTTAAGGACATGTGGAGTTAGATCAGTAGACATGATAGAGGCCACTCAAAGATACCCAAATCCCACTTTCCACCATCATGTGTGACCACCCTGAACTGACTCTCTGACCTCCCACACAGTTTGGTAACCACAGACCCAGAATAACCAGTACATAGTTTTACACATTACTGCTGTAATTGTTCCTAATTGAACTCACCTCCCATGTATCTCCATCTCAGACACATATCTCACAACCCAAAACTCTGCATGGATAGATACCATGTTATGTCATTTGAGTAGACTTTTAAGCATTTATCCTTACCTGCACAAGTTTAGGGTTAGCGGTGAGCATCAAGTACCTTCTTTGGTGTGTGTCTGTGTGTGTGTGTGTGTGTGTGTGTGTGTGTTTACAAGCCACTGTCAAGCAGTCAGATCGTTCCTCTCTTGTGACAGATGGCTGTAAACCACATTTTCTTCTCTTTTCAGCAGATGCAGAGTGTGCAGTATGTTTTTTAACAGTCACTCAAACGTCAAGCGTCGTCCTTTCAGCCTGCAGGCTAATCTGACTTGATCATTAATAATCCATCAATCAGCTCAGTGAATAAGCTATTTTAAAGTAGGCTGTTGTTCCTTCATCTGGCTGATCTGAGATCTGATCAAATCTGATGTTTCGATTAGAATTTCTTCTTTTTTTTTTTTGGCTTAATTTTGCCGTTGCCACCAAATGTTCTGTCATATTAGCCATCAGTCACATGTCTTGATGTCCGTCCATCTCATAAATGATTGGTTATTTGGCTATCTTTATCATTATTAGCTGTCAAATCATCGTTTTAATATGATGTCAGTGGAATATTTAGTTAATCTGATGATCAGGCGTTTGTATTTTCATCAATCCAACGTTGATCATTTCTTGGTTCATGATGTGAGTGATGTAAAATATCTGGCATTTGGTCATTAGTTACCATCAGTCAACCATTAGGATTTGTATTTTTTACGAAGTGGCTCTTAAATGATGCCTGTAATAGAGCATTTCAACATTTAAAATATCATCAGTCAACACTTAATCTACTAAAATGTCATTTTCATCATCATGTAGATAATCTAAAGCTGTAGTGGTGACTGTAACCTCTCATCCATTTAGCCAAATTTAATCTTAAATTTAACCTTGTATTATGTTCACTACTGAGTGATGTGTAACTAGTTCTTTAATGGGTGTTTTGGTTTACATCTACAGTACAACTCAACTCCACTGCACAGACATCTTCTTGTTAGCACGAGTATTCTTCATTCTTCATTTGCATCTTTCAGATCAGCTTTAAGCTCAGAAATGTACAGCTGTGTTTGAGAAGTTTCCAGTTAAATCCTGCAACTATTATTTGGTGATGTACCCTCCTGAGTCAGAGACCCCATCAGTCAATCAGAGCAGAGGGGACTTATCGGGGGTGGAGGAGGCCTTAAGGAGCCAGGAGCTAAAACGGCCTGTTTCAGACAGAGGCTGAACTGAGGGACTGCATAAAGGGTCATTATAAGATACAATAAAGAGTTTCTGAACTATAAATCATCAAATATATTCAGGCAGAGCCCCAGAATATAAATATAGAGCTGGACATGTGCATGATAAATACCCTTTTACATGATTAGCAGGTATATTTTTAGGGTTAGGGTTAGCATCCTAGTTGAGTGTTTCAGTTTGGGTCAAAGTGATGGACTGATTGACTAAATGACCAATGTTCCCAGTCCTAGAACCACGTCACTAACACCGTAAACAAATTATTAATTTCAGTCTTTTCTTTTTCTTGATTGTAAACAAAATATTTCAGACATTGATGCCAATATTGAGCCCTTTATATGAACCATAACTTGGAGACTTCACATTATCTACTCTTCTTAAACTGTTGACATTGCGTTCTTCGTTAATGAGATTCCAGTGAAGTGTGTTTTTCTGTAAAGATCTGACAGCTGTGTCTGTCTCAGTGTGTTTTTTCCCGGCCTGGTTCCTGAACAAACAGCAGCAGGAGTGACCAACCTCCTCCCCTCTGGTGGTGGTGGTGGTCAGCATTTTAGTATCTTTAAACCTCTAATCCTCTACTTTAAGTCTGACCATGTTCACACTATAGGAGATACATTTGAAAATGCTGTTTACATATGAAAATATGTCTACACTAGCATTTTCAGTCCTTTTTTTAATTTAAAGCTATGCATTGTATCATCTGTGTCCATCTGAGTTGGATAAATTCATCCCAGTTACTTTACTGTCCAAACTCATGATTTTGAGTTTTTTTCATCTCCGCCTGAGAACTTTTATTGTTTTTTTTTTTAATCTTTTCTACAATAAACTGTGAGACTAACTTTTGCAGATGTATTTTTTCATTTAAGGAAGGAAGGAAAGGAGAGATGGAAGGGAGGAAGGAAGGAAAGGAGGAAGGGAGGAAGGAAGGAAAGGAGGAAGGGAGGAAGGAAGGATGGAAGGACAGAGGAAAGACGGAATAAAGGAAGGTAGGAGGGAGGGAGGGAGGAAAGAAGGAAGGAGGGAGGGAGGGAGAAAGGAAAAGAGGAAGGGAGGAAGGAAGGAAAGAAGGACAGAGGAAAGAAGGAAGGGAAGAAGGTAGGGGGAAGGAAAGAAGGAAGGGAGGAAAGAAAGAGAGAAGGAGGGAGGGAGGAAGGACAGACAGAAGGAAGGAAAGAAGGAACAGTCAAAACAGATGGGGTCAATTTGACCCGGGAGGATGACATAGAGGTTAAATATACCATCAGACTGCATACCTGCTTAAATTATGTCAAAATTAAAAAGATAAATATGATATTATTCTATATTTTTCTCATTGTGAACAACAAACAAATCCACATGCTAATCCACCCCTCAATACTTCTCCACCCTATCTGTGACCCAACATGTCTCTTCTGTCTTATTTAAGACATACATCTTCAAAAACAGGTCACACACAGTAGTTTAGTTAGTAAAAAGGTGTAATACTTTAGTAAAACAGCTGAGTACTGAAGGTTTTAGCATGTTAATCAAACAGAAGGAGTAAATCCATTTTTCAGCATACATACTTAGTGCTTTAATCAATGTTTCCAGCAGCAGGGTTAGGGTTAGGACGGTGTATGTGGACAGACTTTCACTACTATGCACATGTAGCGTGGTTCATTCATGTGTTTTCATAGTTTTTGGAGCTTTATAGTGCTGAGGAATAGTAATATAACAGGTTTGGTTTCTACATTGTTAACAATAAGTAATGTAATATTGAGTATCGCTAGCTTTATTCTTTAAAGTTAAAGACAATTAAGGTTAAGTCTGCAAGCCTGCTTGACAATTGAGTAGCTTTTTATTATGTTCAAATATGCTTTAATTTAATCAGTTTACAGATGAACTTGCTATATTGCTTTTCAAAACAAACACTGAATCACAAATTATTACTTAGTCATGTTTTTAAAGAGAGGAAACATGCAGAAACACTCATTGTATGAAAATCAGACAAACTCAAAGTATTAATTATTCTTTAGGTGCATGGTGTGAACTTTAATTTAGACCCAAGGAGCCTCAAAAACAGCTTCTCACCTCAACTATTTTCTATTTTCTTGCAACTTTCAGGACAAACAGTGTTAATAAATGAGTGTGTGTGTGTGTGTGTGTGCGTGTGTGTGTGTGTGTGTGTGTGTGTGTGTGTGTGGCAGTGGTTTTGCATGTTGTGCTTGCCTTGACCAAGACCAAGTTTGGACAATAAAATCACTGGAGCTTGGTGTGAGGTCATCTTGACTTTAATATATACCATCACCATGTCCACCACCTGGTTGTTTGGTGCATATTAATCAGAAAACTCTTAATGTTTGTGTGCGTGACATGATTGACAGCTGGCTGGCCATGTCTACTGCTACCATGGCCGCCTTTTCACTGATCACTGTGTCAATGTGTCTGTATCACGCACACACACACACACACACACACACACACTGTCATGCAGACACACACAAAGAGAGAGAAGCCCGTCAGGTCCAGCTTTGAAAAAAAAAAAATCACTCAAAACAGAAGCAGCAAATGTGTTTGTCTCATGCGTATGGAAATGCTAACGTGTGTGTGTGTGTGTGTGTGTGTGTGTTTGCAATGTGTGTAACTTTCTTGTGTCTATCGTGTGTGTATGTGTGTAAACTGTCAATGGACGTCTTCAATGTAAAACGCATTAGTATTCAATGATGATGCTGGTCTTTCTAAAAGCTCTAGTGGTGCCACTGGTCTCTCTCTCTCTCTCTTCCTCTCTCTCTCTCTCTCTCTCTCTCTCTCCCTCTCTCTCTCTCTCTCTCTATCTACCAGCCCGCCGTTCACCGTTTTTCAACATGCTATCACATTGCCGGGCCTCTGTGGATGGGTTTATAATTAAAAGTGCTCCGGCTCTCTCTAATATGAGTGGTATGTCTGTGATTTAGACTATATAGCACAGATTGATCAGATAAAGAGCCAAAGTCATATTTCTTTACTGCTAAGCCTATTCACACTGCAAGCACTGATCCTCTCTCTGTGTCATCCTCTGCCTCTGTGTTTGTCTTCAAATCTGGCACTGTAGCGCTCATATATTCTGCTGCTTTTCTCTCCTCTTTTTCGCTCTCTTCCAACCTGTTCTTGCGTCTATAGTGGATCCTCACTACGGTGTGTCAGCGCTGCACAGTCCGGGATCATTTTGTCAATAACTCAGTTTGGTTGGGAATGTCCTTTTTGTGGATTTTCCGTAGTTGAGTTTCTGTATAGGAGGCTCTCTTTTGGTTTTCAGCCATCGCTACGAATGCTGCTGATATACATAAGCTGCAACATCCAAATCACTGCAGTCTAACCACTGAGATCATATAAATTACAGAAATAATAATAATAAGAATTATGGATCTGGAGAAAATTGAAGGTTTAATTTTAAAAATATATGTTTTATTTAAATGTCTGCCATTGTTGAGGGTATCTAGAAGTTGAATAGCTACAATAATTCACATTCAGATGAGGCATTAAGACCAGGGCAGCACCTAATGATTATTTTCATTATCATCAATCAATCATTTTTTCATTTTAATCACCTAGAAATTACAAATATTTTGGTATTCTTGCTTAAATGAAAACAAAAGTTGCATTTTATATTTCTGTCGGTGATCTTATCAATCAATAATCATTTCAGCTTTTGATAAAGACGAACTGATCATGCCAAATAATTATAATAACTGACTTTTGATGCTTGTTCTTACTATCCTGTGTGTGTGTTGCTGGGGGATAATGGCTGCAGGAGGGAATTGATTCTCTGTGTTTGTTTCTGTGAGTGCATGAACTATTCCAGACAAGTTGAAATGAGATTCTTCGCTCTCTTCTTCTCACCTTTCCTGTCTCTCTCCATTATTCCCTCCTACATCCCACACCACTCTCTTCTCTCTGCCCTTCTCTCCATTCTTTCCTCTTTTCCTCCTCAGACCCTCGTTCCCCCTATCTTCTCTCCCGCTTGCACCCCTCCCACCCCGCTCCTCACCCGTACCCACAGGGTGTCCTCACCTTGTAACGATCAGTGACATCCAATATGTTTGGCTTGGGATCATCCCCTGTGTGTCCATTGTGCTTTCTGTTAAACGCTTTATTGATTAGCCATGAGTTAATTACAAATTACATCAACCGTGGGCAGACTGAGGTGGCTTTTACATGACTGCAGGATCCATCCTTGAGGAGCTAATACATGTTGACTACACACCTGCAGGCTTGCATCTCAACCTTTAGCAGGTTACATTAGGCTTTCTGATACTCCCACCCAATAACAGCCATGCATTTATGACATTTCACAGTGCCTTATCAACGCTTTAAGGGCATGCAACATTTTCTGGGTGATTGTAGTGAAAAAGGGTAAAATTAGAAACACAAGTTTCTGCAAGACACTAAGGGTATGCACCCCGAATACTTAATTCTATCAACCACAACTTGACTCACCCCTATGCAAAAATTATGAGACTGTGCCAAATCCACATCAGACCTTTGGAGGCTAATGTATTCTGGACTTAAGCCCCATTGTAAAATCCATAACACTCCTGCACCTGACCTGCTCTGCTGCAGCACAGAAAACAACCTCTCACCTCTGACTTTTGCACAAAGTTATGAAGCAATGATAATAATAATAATAATAGTAATAATAGTAATAATAATAATAATAATAATCGTTGCAACCTGCAAGAACAAGCATTTTTTTCAGCCTTTTTCCTTTTCATGCCGTGTCAGTTTCTCTTTGACATTGCCGTGCACTTTGTGCAAAAGGAAAAGGAGCGAAAAAAAAATCTTTATCAAATCCCCATTCTGAGGCTTTCAATAAGGCAGGCCATTACCTCACTGGCGCTTTTGTTCGGCCTATACAAGAGAGAACAAAATGGTTATTCAGGAGGACGCTTTAGATTTTTATTGTGGGCTCGCTATTCACAAAGAGCACCGTTATTGTATTAAAAAGAACCATCTGTGGCAGAAACAATGGCTTCAAATTATCTGTGAATACCCAGTGAACAAAATATAAAGCTTTTTCCTGCTCATTATGTGGGCTAAGCTAGGGGGTGGAAGATAGGAGAGGAGAGGCATAGACTTTGCTATAACTGACTTTTGTTGTTCTTGCTTGCATTCTTCTCCTTTTTAAATCGGCCCCCTTTTCACATTGTGTGTCGCCATAAACGGCTTTTCTTGTTGCAGGGCTAGCGGAGAGAAGACAGCGGAGCTCCAGACAGACAGCGGGGGCTCCGCGGGGCTGCACGCCGGCCAGAATGCGCCGGCTGCCGGATCGAAACCGTGCGGACTACCGGGGTTGTGGAGGGGGGGAGAGAACATGCGGAGGGTGCTGCTTGGACGTTTCACGGCCGGTGACTGGCGCTCTGTCCCGGACATGACTGAGGCTTCCTCGCCGGGGGAAGCGAAAGGAAGATATGGAGGAGGTTGAGGAACGAAATGGCATCTTGTTTAATTTCTGCCAATCAAGACGAGAGGAAGACAACTCCCAAACTGGCAGTAAGTTGGAGTGCGGTGGAGAGGAGAAGCCCTGTGTGTGTGTGTGTGTGGTTGTGTGAGTGTGTGTGTGTGTGTGTGTGTGTGTGTGTGTGTGGTTGTGTGTAGCATATATATGTGTGTGTGTGTGTGTGTGTGTGTATGTGAGTGAGTGTGTGTGTGTGTAAAACATGCAGTGTTGTGGAATGACACCGCATGGCATCATGAGCTTGACTGACTGGCTGAGTTGTTGTTGGCCGGTTTGGTTTCTTCTCAAAGATCGTTTACGCACACAGAATATTTATAACTATATAAGAAATCTGACTTTCTTTTTTTCTTGATGAAATTTGATCCCATTTATTCATTTTCCTTGTTGAGTATTTATTTTCAAATATTTCAAATAGCTATAAAACGTTTGTATTACAAAAAAGCGTAATTAATGGTATTTGCAGCCCACTGATGCGCGTTTATTAGACACATATATTTTTAATTCTAGGCTACCGTACATTCATGTTTTATTTTCTTTCTCACTTTCTATTTTATCTCACCATGTTAACCGATATATCATCGACTTAACAACTAATTTGAATGTCATACAATGTAATTTATTTCAATTCATCATGACATTAAACCAAATTTGTCAAACTCTAGAAAGAAAATTAACAAACATCAAACATTATGACAAATATATAACTCGACTATTTATCCATAAACTAGTTGATGTATTCAGGGGGAAAAATGCCTACAATTTAATTCCTCCATTAATCTGAAAATACAGGTTTTCCACATTTCTTTTCAGGCAGGATATATGCTGTTAATGTTTAGATGAAGCATTTTCTTGCGTCTCCAGCCCCTGGTACGGCCCCTAGTGGCAAGATCATACCATTTAATATCCATACCACCTGAAATCTGTGTCTCTCATTGCTATAATTATCACTTTGTTTCTCTTTAATTAGGATTTTGTCATTTTATAATCTTGAGCATGTGCAATTTGAACTTTTATTTGGAATGATTGTCATGTAGAAAAAACACTGTGGTCACTTCATAAATTATGACTTTTTATATGAGTTCAAAGCCGAGATCTCTCCCGTGCAGCTGTATGTCTTTCTGTCTTTCTGTTATATTGTTGCTCTTTTTTGCTGCTTGTTTCTTTTTTTCTTTTTCTTTTCTTTCTTTCTTTTTTTTTTTTTTTTTTTTTTTTTTTTTTTTTTTACAGTGATCCTGATCCCATCACCTAAATTTGCGCAAACCACAAAACAGTATTTTTGATATCACAGCGTGCTGCTCGCTATATTTGCTGTATCCATCCCAACCTGGTGTATAGCGGGGGGCTTACAAGTGGTCCAAGGGAGCCGCCCCGCTAGTTTCTCCTGGTTTTGTCAAACAACGGCTTTAATTCAGGATGATTGTGGATGCAGGGCCATTCCCGGCTGGCTGGGGCCTGCTTTCAGAGAGCTGCAGGGCCCCGCTGTTCCTTTATTATCATAAGCAGATTAGAGGTAGCGGGGAACACACTCAGATGCAGATAGCAGCCGAGCGGCCCATTTCAACCTTGCATTATAATGGACCGAGCTGCATGTGTCGCCTCTCGCAGCCTATTAAGCGCAAGATGAATCTTATGTAAGGTTGCCGGGGCCGGCATAATGAGAGCACGGGGGCTCTGCTCCTCCATTTATTATCAAATGACTAAAACAAAAACAATAAGGCTTGATCTATTCACTTTCAATTATGATTTAATCTAGAGACACGCATTTAAATTAAATTATTTCAGGTGTGTGTACTTGATCTATCTTTTAATTATTGGGATTGTCTGGCTTGCAGATGCAGACAAGCAGATTTGTGAATTTAAAAAAAAAACACATCCTCTTTAGCTCTGGTTAAAAATGCGTTAGATTAATTTTTAAAAAACATTTTCTTTCATGTGAAACTAAACTCCTAAAAGCAGCCTGTATTCCTTCTCTGCACTTAGAGGAAAAACCAGTCCAGCCTTTTTTTTTTTTTTTTTTTGGTGGTGGTGGTGGTGGTGGTGGTGGTGGTGGGGGTATTCTTGTAGTTCCTCCTGTCACCAGTAGGCGGCACTAGTGTCACGCAGCAGGACGCCTTGCTCTCAGATGGAGACGCAGGGAAGAAGCAAAAACAAGTGGCACCAACACTCACAACCTCCAAACTTTAGTTTTTACGCATAAAAAAAACCAACCAAAAAAAGCCAACATATGAGTGAAATGATTTAACTTCAAAATGTGTGATGATGGTGGTGGGTTTCATCTCATGATAATCGCAGGCCTGAATCCAGAACTTGAACACTGAAGTGAAGCAGGTGGAGGCCGCTTTTCATTCACACTAATTGGCTGACACGCTTGTTCAGGCTTAATATGAATGAGCTGTGTCTTTTGTGCCAACACACTTTATCTTAAAATATTCCTCACCTTTATTTCTCCACCCCTCGTATATCCCCCCCCATTCGATAGGCCGTATAACCCCCCTACCACCACCACCACCACCACCACTACCCCACCTCACTACAAAGCCCTAACAACAACAGCAGCACTGGAAGTGGAGTGGAGTTGGGTCTTTGTCCGGACAGATGTAGCGACAACATCCCAAACAAAACCCGCTTATTTGTGCTGAGATGAGCCCGTCTGCCTTCTGTGTGTTGGCATTCAACTTCACTAAACAAAAGGACTGGGGAAACATCTTGGATTACCTTTCCTCTTTTCAACGCTAAAAACCAGCCTGCCCCCCCCACCTCCACCACCACCACCACCTCTACCTCCCCAATCACACACACACACAGGGCCATTCAATGCTTTGAGTTAACTAACAAAGTTTATTTAAGTGTTGTATGTTATTGGGACCCGTAAGTGGGGGGAATTAGTGACTTTTTGATTTTGAACAACTGCAGTGTTATAGGCCAGGACTTCATGTCACAACAATGCTGTTTTCTGCCTTTAAGAGAAGATGACACTATTAATGTTAACATTTAAACATTTAATTGTATTAAAACACTGGGGTTTTTTTCTTCAATTAATTAAACTTTGATTTAATTATACTTTAAACGTGTGACAGCAGCTGGATTTGTTATTGAGATTTAGGCTACACACATATTTTATAAAGAATGAACCAAAACATAAATGACTTACCTTATTTATTAGATACTGTTAATCTGATTTTTTTTTTCATTTATTAAGACACTTTTTTGTCTTGTTTAAGCTTAAATTTAAAGTTTGCCAGACAGCAGCATAGTTTGATTTCCCTGCAGCAGCAACCTCTTCCCTCTTGTGTGTGTGTATAATGCTGGAAAAGTGCCACCACATATATACTTATATATTTATATTCCCAGAGAAATCTCTCCTTACGCGTAGAAATAGTAAATATGTACTTTGTATTGGCTCATGTAGGCAGCCTGAGTGTGCGTGTGTGCGTGTGTGTCTCGGGGCAGAGCAGACCCCGCCCATTTATGCTAATTAAGGTCTCCCATTGGTGTGTCAGGGGAGCAGAGCGGCTCTGATTGGCCAGGTCGAAGCCATTTATTCGCTGACAGCCCCGTCACATGAATGGTTGTCTATTAACTTGTTCAAAAACTATCTGGAGTTGTCAAGGCTCAGGCGGACAGAGGCGAAAAAGTGCAGTTTGTTGATGCTTTTTCGGAGAAGCGACGGGAGAAGTTTTGTGGACACAACATAGCAGGGACCTATTGGGAGAAGAGGCTCTCTGTCATACACACGCACGCCACACACTCACCCAGACACACACTCAACTGAGAGAGAGAGAGAGAGAGAGGGAGAGAGAGAGAGAGGGTGAGAGAGAGAGAGGGAGTGAGAGTGTGTGGAGACGCGGCTTGGTGCTTGTTGTTTTTTGTCCAGAGAAAAAGTTGCAGAGAAAATCGACAGGTAACTTTCAGCAGCAGCAGCAGCAGCAGCAGCCCTGCTCTCCTCACTGTCCAGCCTCTGGCTTGTGGAGTTTGTCTCTGTCTTCTTTTTTTTTTCTCCATTCTTCTGATCGGGAGCTCCAACTAGAAAGCTGTTCCTGATGTATAACATGATGGAGACTGAACTTAAGCCCCCTGCTCCCCAGACCAACACGGGGGGCACGGGCAACACCAACACGTCCGGCACCGGCCCCAACCAGAAAAACAGTCCGGAGCGGGTCAAGAGACCCATGAACGCGTTCATGGTGTGGTCCCGGGGCCAAAGGAGGAAGATGGCGCAAGAAAATCCCAAAATGCACAACTCGGAGATAAGCAAGAGACTGGGCGCCGAGTGGAAACTTCTGTCGGAGAGCGAGAAGAGACCTTTCATCGACGAAGCCAAGAGGCTCCGGGCCCTGCACATGAAGGAGCATCCGGATTACAAATACCGGCCCCGGCGGAAAACCAAGACCCTCATGAAGAAGGACAAGTACACCTTACCCGGCGGGCTCCTGGCTCCCGGAGGCAACGGGATGGGAACCGGGGTCGGTGTAGGGGTGGGGGCCGGGCTGGGCGGTGGGGTGAACCAGCGGATGGACAGTTATGCGGCGCACATGAACGGCTGGACCAACGGGGGTTACGGCATGATGCAGGACCAGCTGAGCTACCAGCACCCGGGACTGAATGCGCACAACCCGAGCCAGATGCAGTCCATGCACCGTTACGACATGAGCGCCCTGCAGTATAACACCATGACCAGCTCCCAGAGCTACATGAACGGCTCCCCGACCTACTCCATGTCCTATTCCCAGCAAACCACGCCGGGGATGACCGCGCTGGGCTCCATGGGGCCCTCCTCGGTGGTGAAGTCCGAGTCCAGCAGCTCCAGCCCTCCCGTCGTCACCTCGTCCTCTCACCGTGCTGCCCCGGGCTGCCAAAGCGGAGATCTGAGGGACATGATCAGCATGTACCTGCCCGGGGCGGAGGTGAGCGAGCAGACCGCCCAGACCAGGCTACACATGTCCGGGCACTACCAGAGCACCGTGCCCGGGACGACGATCAACGGCACGCTGCCTTTAACACACATGTAAGAGACACAAAGCAAAGAGAAAGAAAGAGAGAGAGAGAGAGAGAAAGAGAGAAAAAAAGAACTTTTATAAGAGAAACTGTGGACTACTTAACGTTGGACTATTTTTGTACAGAAAAAAAATCGGGGTGGGAAAAAGTTGTATAGAAGTCTCCAGGAAAAAAAAGGACACACGACTCTTTTTTCTTTTTCTTTCATTTTATTTTAAAGGAAGCTCTAGAGGAACGATAGGAGATCCCCCTCTTCACTGGTGGATGAAGTTTGGAAGACTAGAAAGTGGGAGTCGCAATCAAATGTTTTATTATTGCAATCACCTTTTGTACAGTATTTATCAAAGAAACATTACAATCAGATGAAATTGTTTGTTAAACTGCAAGAGGTTGCATTTTTCCTTTCTTTTTTTTTCTTTTTTTTATATATATAAAGCTACGCCAGTTCTGCAGAAAATATTAAAAGTGAAAATGGCAGAACTGGAACTATGGGAGCGATCAGTTATGCTCCTTTATTACTGCAAACTTTGGAAAGAAAAGGGACATAAAAACGAAGCAGGTAATACTGTTTATTTTTGTTTATTTCATTTAAGGTCAATATTACTAAAACATTTTAATTTCGTAAAGAAAAAAAAAGATAAGACTTCTTTTCTCTCATTCAGCTTAAAATATAGGTTGTTAATTTATATTTCCGTCTCCCACTTTTCATCTGTTAGAGGTATGACGCTTGTGCTCTTTATTTTCTAATTGATTTGTACAATTTCTGTATATTTACTGTGATATTTTAAGTTTTTATTTCAAAATTCATTCCCGTAGTTGTATTTTAAAAATTGTGGCCTGTACGCAGAAGCCAACCACTCCATGTATATATATACCGGAACTAATACCATCCTTATAACAGTTACAATTTCAGCTGAGTATATTTTTTTTCAATATGCAGTTTGAAATGAATAAATTTTGGAAATTTGGATACTTGAAATTGTTTGAGTTTTGATTTTTATTTCTCTTTGTCATTTTATTTATGTGTGTGTATAGTATAGGTCATCACATGTTGAGTTGTCATCTGTCAGCTTTTCACTCTTCTCTTTCTCCTCATGTTAATGTTTTATTGTAAATTCAACACTTCAATTTGATTTCCTTTTATGGTTATAAAGCATTATCAGGCTCCAGCTAATATAAATGACAATTTTTGAGGGGGAAGATTTTCTCCCTTTTAAAAAAGCAAAACAAAAAAAAACAAAAAAGAAACCTCCACTGATCATATAATTCAGCTTGTGCGTCGTGGTTAACCAGGTTTCTATTTTCTAGTGCCTGCGGATGGCCCCATCAAGCCAAAGTTTGTTGCCTGTTTCCTATAAAGGGGGACGATTATACCACCAAAATACCCAACATCCCCAGGTATAGACTGTCATATCTCCTCTTCTTAAACCAATCAAAACAACTAATCAACATTACTGCTATGTCACATTTTACCATTTAAATGTGTTGTCCTTTTTTTAAAATTCATTTATTACTGCATCATTTATAATTTAGTAGACTTCTTAGTATTTTAGGCCTTCTTTATGAATGGAGCAGAAGACATGAGCGCTTCTGTCTGAAATCAATCACATTTACTGGCTTCATTTCTACTTCTTTTAAATGAAAGTGACAGGAGGATTTTTATCAATGGGTGATTTTATTCCTCTCTTAAATGACACTTGACTGTGACAGCAGCATATGTGGATATTTATGAGTATTTACAGCAGTCTAATCTCATGAGCTCAGGCCTTGTGTCATGCTGTAAGGTGGTGGCTGTTTGTATATGTTCATTTTATTTTTTATTATTTTAATCAAATAAGGTGTGTGTTTAGCTTTTACTCCGAAGCTGTTCCAATGCTGCTCTGCCTAAATGTTCAATTAGGTTCAATCTGAAGATGAGGTGAGCCCTTCTTTCAAAAAAAAAAAAAAAGAGGAGCCGTGTGACTGAAACCGCTCCAGCTTTTTCTCTCCCGCGATGTAATAGCTGCGTATATAGAGTCTCGAGTGCACACATTTCAATGTAATGTTTAATCAAACGGGCCCTGCTGTTTCCCGTTAACCCCGGTTCTCACGGTTCAAGCTCTCCGGTGACTCTCGGTGTGCACCCTCCTCACCACTACCACCTCCTCCTCCACCTCCTCCTCCTCCTCCTACAACAACACAGAAACGGTTCCTAAGTGTTTCCATGCGTCTCTCTGTGCCAGCCAGCCTGCTTTTCCCTCCTATAGTAATAATAATAATCCGTATGATGAGCTAACAGCTTTCTCTGAATTTAACTAACGGTTTTAAATCTGGGGGGAGTGAGTGTATGTGTGTGTGTGTGTGTGTATGTGTGTGTGTGTGTGTGTCTACAAAGAGGTAGATTAGGGCCGTTGTGTCTTGCAGGCCGGGTCCCGGGGGAGCAGAGCTCACATTAACCGGCAGATGAATATTTGAAGAGGCCCCTCGGTATTTATCCGTCCACTCCTCTCTCTCTCTCTCTCTCTCTCTCTCTCTCTCTCTCTCTCTCTCTCTCTCTCTCTCTCTCTCCCACTCACTCTCTCACTCTATCTCTATCTCTCCCAGCCGGACCTTCAAGAGGTCACAGGATCACTGTTTCCCCCATTAATTATTGATCCGAGCAGCTGAATTGGTTGTAATAGCTGAGAACACCGGTGGTAAACAATTTGTTTTTAAAAGGTCGGACAAGTAGACGCATTAAAGTCTCCTGTCTCTCTTTTTCTTTGCGTGAACACTGGGCCCCTGCAGGCCCGGAGGCCCCGCGAAATTATTATTTTTCCCCGGCTGAGTGCTGCACCTTTGATGTGGTGAAAAGGCTTTTTTTTTTAAATTGATACAGAGACTACTTGATGTATTTGAAGATCAAGTTGTATTTTATGTGTAATGTGATATAAAAACCTGTGGCTTATTAGTAACGCCTGTAAAGATTGCATGTTGTCACGATGAGGATGCTCCACTCTGAGGCCCTTTTTATCACACAATGCAAAAAAGTGTGTGACATGTTTCAAGAGATAAAAATTAAAATTAGATTTTTATTTGAAGAGGCTTTTAGCTGATTAAATGATTAATAAACACATACATAGTTCATGTTTTTAATTGTATATCACCAGGATGTTATTTCTTCATATTTTCTTCATCTTAAATATAAAAATCTGGCTTTGGAAATTCGTCCAAGTGGGAGCCAAGTTCTCACAAACTAGGACACGGCAAATGTTCACTCTGAAAACACTGATATCATTTTATCTCGGTAGAAAAATATTAGCCCGCATGTACTATCCCCCCTGTGCTTTCCAAAATGCGATTTAATCTCAGAGGCGCTTTAAGCTCAGTGGCGCTCCTGTTCAAACATTAAATAAAGGCGCTGCACAGCCTGCACAGCCTTCACCGTGACACAGGGAATCAAGTGTCCAAAAATGTTGCATCTTACACTGGAGGACAAAGCTGCGTGAATCCTCCATGACACCGTCCATAAACCTTATTGCTGTAAATTAAAAGCGTTTAAAGAGACACAGGCTGATTGTTATATATCTCTTTAAAGCTCAAATATTTTAATATGCTTTTGCAACGTGGACAACTCAGTGTGTTTTTGTGTGATATAGGTAGAAGCGAAGAAGCCCCGGTGAAGGTGTTCCCCTCCATCCTTTCATCCATCCACCACCCATCTCCCCTTCTGTTGCTCGCGTGCAGAGTCTGGCTGTCGCAGCTCGAGGATATTTGGACTGCAACAGGTGGTAAGCGCGCGCCTCTGCCTTTTTTTGTGCCGTCGGTTTAAAAAAAAAAAAAAGAAAGGAAGAAAAAAAACCCTCCCAGATGTTATCTATGATAACCTGGCGTGTGTGTATCCAGAGCTCGGGCTGTATGGCTTTCAAGTGGCCTTTATCACAACACTGAAGTGTTTCATTACATAGGTGTTATATAGTGTAAAATTGTTGCTATCGCAGGCAGTAAAAGGCTCTATGGGTTATAACAGAGCTTAAAATAAAACAAATTGAAGGATTTGGCTCGATCACAGCAGGTCACGAACCAGTTTAAATAAAGTAGAAGGCCAGGAAGCCTGTTGGGCCTCCGCTTTTAGAAAGTATTAAATGAAATACAAATAAATACAATTCAAAGTGAAGATGACAATGTGAGAATATAGTTAGTGGTGCAGGTCCATGAGCTCACACACTGGCCGCTCTCCAAACCCTATGTTGGTTGTTGAGATTATATGATTTTTAAAATTAGGTTAAATGACCCCCCCTCCCCTTCTTTACACGCAAATATACACACAATCTTTCTCACACAGACACACACACACACACTCACAGACACACTCACACAGACACAAACAAAACGAGCTTAGTGGTCTGTAATCCCACGAGAGCCACTTTCCTTTTTCACCACGTTGCGGATAATAAGGAGGAGGGAGCATGACGTCAGCCACACATGAAGTGGTCCACTGCTCCTTATACGTGTTTCCATTGGTGGGGGGCTTTATATCAGTGTATGTAATTTTAACATAACTACAGGAATCCAGTTTTTATAAAGGGAATTATATTTATTTTATGAGCCCTAAAATCTCTTTTAAACTTTGCTGAATTTAGCAAAAAAAAAAAAGATTTATAATGACCTCCATTGTCACTAAATTACCACCAAATTTTCCAAACAAATGGATTGATGCCTTTTTTAAAATCCAGTTTAGGCTTTTCATTGTTATTAAAAGCACACGTTTTGTCCTCAATCTTCAGCACCAAAATATAAAGCACACATGACATGCTGGCACTCCCTTATGATTGATTGATTGATTGATTGATTATTGGGGGGTTTTCAAATTATTGACACAATTACAACACAGCAAATCGACATTTTCTGAGTCAGTTACATTAATATATATATATTTTTTCTTTTTTGATGATTAACATTTAAACACATAATTCAACCAGGCCTGTATTATATGATTAATGATGAGATAAGACACACAAACATGTTGTTGCCCACATTTGCCAGTAATTATTTATGCGAATAAAAAGCGGCCATATGGTGGAAGTTGAGTACAGATCGGGACAGTTTGTATATTCTTCTTTCTTAATGTGTCATTATTCTGCAAGTTGTTGGGTTTTTTAAAGGCTGTCCGACATTTCTGCCTTCATCACTGAGAAAGTCTGCAGGAATCGGTTGAATGGCAAAACTGTCAGAGCAGAGAGCTGTCGTGTGTTTCAGCTGCCTGTGTGTGTGTGTGTGTGTGTGTGTGTGTGTGTGTGTGTGTGTGTGTGTGTGTGTGTGTGTGTGTGTGTGTGTGTGTGTGTGTGTGTGTGTGTGTGTGGAGCGTAGAGGGACTGAATGGCAGCCAGTAGCCTGCTGATCTAGCGCAGGTGCAGGGAAGGGAAGCGGGTGGTGTGTGTGGAGGGGAGGGGGGTTCTCTCTCTCTCTCTCTCTCTCTCTCTCTCTCTCTCTCTCTCTCTCTCTCTCTCTCTCTCTCTCTCTCTCTCTCTCTCTCGCTCACACACACACACACACACACACACACACACACAGTACCAGTGAATAGGACCACACACTGACACAGACCAGCATGCCATCAGCCTCGCGTTGCTCTCGGCCTGCATTCTCAGAGGCTCGCGGTCTCTGCGACCTCCTCTCTTCCTCCCCCTCCTCCCCCCTCTCTCCTCTCCTCTCCTCTCTTCTCTTCCTCCCCTCTCTTTCTCCCCCACCACGTCACCGGCGGCTCGAGCACCGTTTATCATTTCTGCTCATTGATGCTGACAGCTTCATAGACCGCCATCATTAAAGGAATGCATCGGTTTGTGGCGGATCGTGACTCCAGATCCGCCCCCCCCCCCCCCCAAAAAAAAAGACAAAAACAACAACTATAGTTTGATTAATCTTTGTTTTAATATAGAGCTACAGTGAGACAGAGATTAGGTGCAGTAACAGTTAATTCATTAACAGGGGAATACAGCAAAACAGAGTATCTACATGTATCTGATGGATCTGACTCCTCTGATAAAGATTTTGTGAGTTTAGATGATAAATGGATGCTAATAGCTGTGGGCTATATCTTCCACAATGCATTCATACTTGTATCTTACATTTTCTACTAGTTTTATACATTTAGTCTGTGCCACACTTTCAGAGAAGTGACAAATTGCGTATTTATATATAATTGTTTAATCCCTTCCAGTCTAATTGTGGTCCTCAACTCTGATTCACTATTGTTAAAAAGCCTAAAGGAGCTCATATTTCTATCACATGTGGTTGCACAAAACTTCAGATTTAGCTTCTTTATAGAGTTTATTGATACTGATTAAGCTCTTAGCTTTTTTTTATTTAAATAAAAGAAAGATCAGGCCTAATCACAGGCCTACTGATACAATTTCCACTCCTCTGATAACATATGCCTGTTTTGCTTCTTGAAGCAGATTAGCATAGACCGGGAGAAAGTGCAAAGGGAGGAGGAGGAGGAGGAGGAGGGGGGGGGGGGGGTATCGAGGGGCGGGGGTGAGGTAGGGGTGGTGGAGTTTTTTTGAGAAGAGCCGACAAACAACAATATGAGGCCTGTTGTACTGTATAGCCTGTGAGGGAAATCCTAACACTGATCTGAGCCCTGCAAAAATAACACAAGTTATTATTATTATAAAAACTTTGGTCGCTAATAAATCAGTTTAGCACATAACTCAAAAGCTGTTATTACTCCCTAAGTTTAAGTAATAGTATAACTTTATTAGATCTCCTTACTTAATGTACTTTTTAATTAAATGATATACTTTTCTAATCTGATATGCAGATGGATGATAATAAACCCCATATTGAAATCACCCCAAAATCTTCCCAGCTATTTTCTACATGTACTGTTAATTATATATGTTCTTGTATGTAGATTTCAAATATTGACTTGACTTTATGTTTATTTTGGTTGTTATAATCACTCATTTTTCCGCACGGGTTTATTTCAGTGCGTAGACTGAATCTCCCCCTATAGTCAAAAGCGTCAATAATGCACATTGTCTTATAACTAATTCGAGTTAATACAGCCATAATGACAGTATAACGGCACGCTAATTGGCCTTTTTTCCTTCACAACAATGCTACCAGATCAGCATCTCTTTATTATTTAATAACGTCAAACGCTTGGCTGGCTGTGCTGGCTGCTGAGCCTGCTGGCTGCTGTTAGGGGAGGAGGACAATGCAGCTCAAATTCAGGAGATTCACTCTGGAGCTATATGGTCAGTGAAAAGAGGAAGAAGAAAAAAAACACACACACACAGAAAGAAAGAGAGAGAGAGAGAGTAGAGAGAGTAGAGGGACACGTGGCTTTTAAGCTGCTGCCAGAAATTTGAGCAGATTGCGTGTGAAAAGCACTTTTTAAAGTTCAAACAAAAGAGAAATAAAAGCAAATTTCAACTATACAGACAGCATATTTTTTTATTCTATCTTTTCGATTCGTGTAGGATATTTTCATCTTCTTAAAAAAATAATCTTCAGACTGCACTGTAGCAACAGGTGACTGGATGAAACCGGCCCATGGAGCTACAAGTGAAAGTGGTGCATGGTCTGCTGGGCTTTTGTTGTCCGGAAATTTGGAGACTGTGTTTACTTGATGTCCCCTTCTCGGGCCCTGGGGAGGAGGGACAGGAGGGGAGAGAAGGGGGGAGAGAGAGAGGGGGTAAATGCATAGACAGGGGGGGTCTTACTATAAAATGCAAATGACGTGAAAACAACTATAATTTATTATGAGGAAAATCAATCAATTTCTGACTTTTTCAAAAATCGGATTTAAGTAATAGACATTGAACTAGCAATAAAATTACAGTTGTTTGTAATTATTAGTGTAACTTATACGTGGTCCAGCCCACAAATACAATATAAGACTATTTCTGCCCCTTTTTTTTTCTTCTTCTTCTTCTCTTTAGTCGGTCAACTAGAACAACAATTTCCCCTCTTCCTCCATCCAGCACGTCGCTCGTCTGGAACAATATCAGCAGGTTTCCAGGCTGACTGCCACCCATGGCCGGTTCAAGGAGCCTGGCAGACCCGAGGGGAGAGAGTTAGAGGAGAGGAGAGGAGGGGAGGGGAGGACGAGTTTAGGACTCCTGGTATAGAGACGCAGAGAGAGAGAAAAAAAAGAGGGCGATCATTGCTGGATTCACGCACTTGGCTGACTGGCTTTCTTTTCTTCTCACCAGATTTCGATCCAGTTGGCTGATGCCGCTGCAGCTTTCATTTTCCGGCATCCTCACTTGTTGAATCAGAGCGATTTCAAAACTTAAGATATCGTCTTCTCCGACTTGAATCAGTGTTTAGATAAAAAAAAAAAAAATCTCGTTATGCCAACAAAATTGCGTACTCAAGACAGCCTGCACTCCAAAAGCTATAACTAAACTATAACCCTTTATTATCATCTGATGTGAAAAACTGGAGAAAATTGATATATATATTTTTATTTATTTATCACAGTAAAAAAGATATAACAAGTTTCTTTCACAAATCTGTTAAAAGACAGAAACATAAATGATTGAGTTTAAAAGAAAAAGCAGATGAATATATATTTCCCTGATTATTATTATTTGTACATAAATGGTGTATAAGCAGAGTTGGCCCATTTGCATTTGTACCAGTGAGTGAGTGGGGTTATGATTTTTTTAAAAAGTGTTTTATAATTCGTAATGTCCCTGTTAAATATGCTTTTTGTGATGGCACCGCTGAGCTGGAGGCTGTTTGTAGGCATTCAGAGATTCCTTGATAGAGAAGGCTGTTGAGCTGATGGGACTGAATCATCATTAACAAGCCAACAGACACAGGAACCCCCCTCCTCTGGTCTCATTTCCCAGCATAGACACTAACCTCTTTCACTCTGTCATCAGCCTGACTCTCTCTCTCTCTCTGTCTCTCCATCTCTCTCTCTCTCTCTCTCTCTCTTTCCCTCCCTCCACCGACTCCAGCTTACAACAGCACCGTCCATTGTTCCCCGGCCCTCCCTCCCTCTCCCTGGCCCCCCGACCCAACTGTTGACCAACAACTCCACTCGCACATTAAACGAGGGTGAGAGGGGGGGATGGAGAGTGGGGGGTTTTGGTGTGTGTGTGTGTGGGGGGGGGTTGTCCTATTTTAAAATATGACACATCCAGAAATGTAGGCTATGTGGAGGAAAAAAAGTAGGGCCTGAATTGGCTGAAATTTAATGTGGATTTCAGCATTTTGCTCAAACAGAAACATGTTGGGGGGATAAATGAGTCATGGTATCATTTGTGCATCTAAAGTAGGGGTTGTTTGGAATAATCAGAATAAGCTGAAGCCAAAATAATAAATACTTATACATTTTAAATGACAAGACAGGCCCTAGTATGTACTTTTAATTTTAAATTAAATTTTCCAGTTGTCTCTTGGGCTTATTAAACAGCAAACAGAATAGTATGTACACACAGTAGCTACAGTTTGCTCGCCTGTGCTGGGTGTGTTTAGAAATGGTGTGCAGCAGTGGAAAAAGGGGGGCCCGCGTGCCTTTCTAGCCCTCGGGGACATGCGCGAGCCTTCTGAATGGATGCTGGAGTGTGTGTGTGTGTGTGTGTGTGTGAGTGTGTGTTAGTAAGTGTGTCTTTACAATGAGAATATCTACCTGTCAATCTGCTTGAGGAAATCAGGGGTTTGGATCTAATTTAAAAGGAAAAAAAAACTATATGTCAAGTTTAGCTTTGACCATAAAAAACTGGACATTTACATGCTGTAATGAATTTAATTCTTATAATCCACATTACATGGCTAAATATCACATTTTGTAGAATATAACTTTGCTAAATTAAAGGAAATTACATGTATTTCAAGTGTTTGGTTTTGACAAATGTGATAATCATAGAGTATATAAGAGGTGGTGTCTATATGGACCATATTATAATACTTTAATCAATATTACAATGTGTCTTTTAAACAGCTGTACAGATTTAGCAGATGTAGTTACCTTTAAAATATGATTTAAGAACACTTCACAAACTTTATAACCTGTAGCTGCCCTTTAATTATGCAAGTGAGCTTTTAACTAAATGTGTAGACTCTCCTGTGGTTTTGGTTTCTTAAGCCAGAACATGTTACTGATTGGTAAAAAATATAAAATTAAGGCAAAAATGAATTGTTTTTGGCATTTACAAGGAGATTATATTTCCACATGTCAAATATAGACACACAGCAGGACAAGGTGCTTTAAGTGTTTTAAGGGTAGGCTTATGTATTGTAGTATTGTAGTAGTTATGTAGTGTCATGGCTTTCTCACTGACACCAACATGACAGCACTCTCATCTTCACACACACGCACACACACACGCACACACAGCCTATACATACATGTAGGCAAACCTCATCCTCCAGACAACATTCCCCACTTGTGCTTCCTCCACTTAATTTCTCCCCTCTCTCTTCAAGAATCGGCACATCAGATAAAAAGCACCCATGTGCTCGGCGGATGAAAGCATCCTCTAAATGTAATTTGCCAAATGTTTTGGTGTCACAGGCCTCAGTAAACGGACACACGCTGATGAATTTAGACTCTTCAGTTCAGAGATGCTGGAGCTGTTATAACAAATCATGTTGACACACAGAGCGTCACCCTGGATCACATTCCTCCATGTGGAAATACCATATCTCTTTCAGTAGTGAATTATTCATCTGACCCATAAACCTCTGCTGCTTTACTTACATTGTGTTCTGTGTATTGGCTTAATAAATAGCCTCTTCCTACAAGCATTTTTAATGTTTTGACAGTATGGACCATAGGTTACACCGGTCACCAGTTGTGACTGAATATAAACACCTGTTCCCCATCACTACCTTCCTTGTAAAGGGAAAATGCAAAACTTCAGTGACCCCTATCATCAGAAAACTACTCATAAAAGACATTTTACTACACCACACCTACTTAATTATCAATCACTCAACATCAGAGCTCATAAAAAACTGTAATATAATCAGGTTTAGTGGCACTGTTTATCTTTTAAGTGGCAATAATATCATAATAATGTCACATTTAACACGGTAATGTAATCAGATATCATGTCATCCTACAGATTGTATTGTATCTCACATCTGTAATCTAATACAGCTGCTCGGAGCTCGTTTAGACAATAAATCTTCTATACATCACTTTGTTTTGACTGGCTCAGACTTTGTTATGTTACACATGTGGTGAATTAGTGTATTAATAATAAACTGCTGCTTTCCTGAGCTACAGTTACAGGATATTCACAGTTTGAACGTGTTTGGCTCAAATCTCTATTCTTTCTTAAAAGGAAATGACAACATAAAGATTTGGAAGGAACGTTTCAGTCTTTTCCGAATTTGCATGAGGAGCAATTTTCTTCCATTATGCGGAAAAAAAGCTCGCTCCCAGTTGATCGTGTTGACTGTAGTGTAGATTTCGATTGATTGCATCAGTCACTATCAGGCTATTCTGGAGCTGGTGACTCTGAGGTCTCCCTTGCTCTCCCTCTCCGTCTCTCTCTGACAGAAGCTGTTGTTGAATGGAAGAGTGGCCTCTTTCAGTGCGGGTGTCCCCTCGGGGCCAACTGGGAGAGATAATCAGACAGGACAGTTACAAACAGACAGACAGACAGGCAGGCAGAGAGGCAGATGCAGTAGGCTGATGATGTTTCTCCCTCACTCAGACACATTTTGAAGAATTCGAGATGGGCATATGCGATTTTTTCCTCTAGTTATGAATTTGCTTTTGTATAGCAAGAATCATTATTAATCATTAATTTCTTATTATTGATTGTATCCCCCCCTTTAAACTCAGCATAATCTAACTCTGAGGACCTTGTTTGTAAATCTGTTCAGCTCAGTCTTGGTTTAAATCTTCTCTATCATCTTAACACTAAGCATAAATCTTTAAACACCTTTGTGGAGTAGATTAGATTAAATTAGATCAGATTAGATAAAAGGAAATCTTATTGTTGCCTTTGAGGACATTTGATTCCCGCAGTAGTAATTTGTAGCAGGAACATTTAGAGTGAAAAAGATATGAATGGAAATCAAACCTAGCCACATGAATAGGCCTATTTGTTCATTATTAAAGAGAGATATAGTCTAATCTATATATGATAATCTTTTATGTCTATTAAATTATCTAACTTCATTTAACCTCCTTTTCTTCAGTTTACTTGGTCTGAGTAGCTTTTGCTGCCATTAGATTCATGAAACGTTGCCTCCTGCATATCAGATGATATTTCTCAGGAAAGATAGACCCTGGAGAGCGAGATTAAAGTTTTCTTAACGTAGTTATATGTTTTAGATTACTGTTACATGATATCAAATGTTGGTAAAGAGCAGAAAACCAGATATGAAAAAAAAGAAATCAAGTTGATTGTCACGTCAGTCTCATATTTCAAGAGATTGCGTGATCATATCTGGCTTCATGTCTGGAAGTTTCCATCACAGCATTTCTGAGTACACCTGTGTGTGTGTGTGTGTGTGTGTGTGTGTGTGTGTGTGTTTGAGGGAAGGAGGGGAGACATAGAGAGAGACATGGCGAATATAGGGCAGAAAGAGAGAGAGAGAAAGATAGAGAGAGAGACAGGTCTGGCCTAGGTTGGGTTGGGCAGGTCAGTGTAGCAGCATTTGATTGTAAATAAGAGAGGAGTCAGTTCACACGCCGATCAAGTGACTGCCGGGAACAAGCGAGCCATTTGAATCAGGTGGCTATCTCCCTATCTGAGAGATCAGAGCCCTGTCACCCCCCCACCTCCTCCCCCCCAACCTGCCTCCTCCCTCTGCTCTCGTCATTGTGTGTTGCTCTGTAAGGGAGACACACACACACACACACACACACACACACACACACACACACACACACACACACACACAGATCCACATGCACACAAGTGAAATGACATGCCCCTCCCTGCTGGCTATAAGGGCAGGCAGAGTGGCTGGATGAGATTTCACTGTCTCACGTTAGGAGAGGAGAGGAAGGAAAGAAAGGAAGAAAGGAGAGTAGGAAAGAGGAGAGGAATACCCCCCACAGTTGTATAACATCCTGAAACCTTTTCCTGTCATTGCCTCTGTCATCCTTCACAATCAATGTGAGAAAATGATGTATACACAACAGCTTGGGGATACAAATAAATAAGAAGTTTTATTCCCTTTAAGATGAAGATAAAGTCAGTTTACTCAAGCCTCTCACTCTGACATTCAAACTCATTCTGTATGTTATTCTTTAGAGCTGTAATGATTAGTCAATTAATTGATTAGTTGATCGACAGAAAATTAATCAGCAACTATTTTGATAATCGATTGCTGTTTTTAAAGCAGAAATTAAAATACCAACAATTCTCTGGTTCCAGCTTCTTAAAGCTTATTAAAGCTGAGATCATAGGCTCAAAAAAATGGTCAACTGCATTTTTTTCTCTCTCTTTTTTTTTACATTTCACAGATAGCGATTGAACGATTAATCAAGAAAACAATCAGCAGGTTAATTGATAATGACAATAATCATTAGTTGCAGCCTTATCATTCTTTCTATGCGCATCTATTTTATTCTCAAGGTTAAGAAATAAGTGTGCACAGCTCTATTTGAGTTGATTGCTCAGGAATATTAACCTGTGATTTATCTTACCTTTAACAGAGGAGAAAAAATGGTCTGATATCTAATTTTCACCTCAGTTATTTTTTCAGTTAGTGAATAAAATATCAGCAAATGATCAAAATTGAACATCACAAGTCCAAAGATGTTTTCAAGTGTGTTGTTTTATCTGACTAAAACCCATATATGTTTTATATATTCCATAAATACATCAGAAAAAAAATATTGGCATTCATTTTCTGTTAATCAATTAATCAATAAGTTGACTAATTAGCTAAAGCGGTATGCTCTTCAATTAACCATGTTATACAATAAAGGTTTATGAAAAATGGATCAAATAAAACATGAGTGGAGACGCGCACACACAGAAACACACACATAAATACACACATAAATACACGTGTCTTGACAACGACCCCCAGGGGAGACGTTGATGTGTGACAGCTGCTGCCTGTTCATATTGATTAAATGACAGCCAGGATCATTTACCGATTTACCAACTGACGGAGCTCAAACGTGCGACGCAGCCCTGAGGGAGGGCTCAGGACTGTTAGCCCCGGACAGCCTGCAGTTTAAATTCACAGCTGCCCCCTTTAATGTGAACATCATCCTCCTTTTCCACTGTGAGCCCACAGGACGCACATCAGATTACACTGTTCACTTTTAACATGGACACAATCAATAGAAATAAATAACTTGTGCCAGTACCAATTGAAAAATAAGTCGTCATGACAAGCTGTGTAGTAAAAATGTTAGGAATCACAATTAGATTGAAAAAAGTTTCAATAACCACACAAAATCCAATAGTGCTGATAATGTTTGTATATTAAGCTGTTATTTCTGACAGATATAACAACAACTTTTCTCCAATTTTACTCTCAGATTACAGATTTGATCAATTAATTGTATCATGATGAATAGGAAGGGTGGTAAAAACTACAATATATATTAAAATAGAACAACAAACCCACCAAATTCAGATTATAGGACATTGCTGGACAGGAAATAGCACTATGGGACAGAATGGGGTGATAGGACACAACAGCAGGACATTATATGACAGGAAAGGATAGGACAGAACATTATAGGACAGGACAGAGCACTGCAGGACAGGACAGGAGAAATTATGATAGAACAGGACATTGGCGGGCAGGAAATGGTATGACAGTAAAGGACAGTACTGGAAAGGGCAAGACAGGACAGAATGTGATGAAAGGACACAACAGTGGGACATTACATGACAGGACAGGACAAATTATTACAGGACAGGACTGGACACAAAACAACTGGGCAGGAATTGGCGGGACAGAAAAGGACAGTCCTAGAAAAGGCAAGACAGGACAGAGTGGTATGATAGCACATTATAGGACATTATCATAAAGATCACTGCAGGACAGGACAAGTTATGACAGAGCAGGACATTGGCGTGCAGGAAGTGGCACGACAGAAAAGGACAGTACTGGAAAGAGCAGGGCAGGACCAGATATGATGGGACAAGACATGCTAGGACATTATAGGACAGCACAAATTGTTACAGGACAGGACTGGACACAAAACAACAGGACATTACTGGGCAGGAATTGGTATGACAGAAAAGGACAGTACTGAAAAGGGCAAGACACGGCAGAGTGGGATGATAGGACATTATAGAATAGTACAGAACATGGTAAAACAGGACAGAATTGGACATGACAGGACAGGAAATGGCATGACGTGGCTGGACAGGAAATGGCATGGCAGAACATGACAGTGGGACATTACATGACAGGAGAGGACAGGTTTAAATACAATGGAATGAGACATGATAGGACATTATAGGACAGGACAGAAGACTCCAGGACAGGATGAGATGGGACACAAAAGAACAGGACTTTGCTGGACAGGAAATGGCAGGACAGAATGGGATATTAGAACGTGACGGGACATAACAACAATAACGACGGGATATTAAACGACAGGAAGAGGAAGGAAATGATGATAAGGTTAAGAAAAGGACAGGACATTCTACTGTCCCCTTTTTCCATCTCTGAATATAACTTCCCGAGGTCTGCGGTGAGTCAACAGCACTGCCAGAAACGGGACATTTTGACAACATTAACTGCTGCCAACTGTCCCAGCACTCAAGAGTTTTGGCTCGGTGTGTGGATGTAGAGCTCGCTGCCTCGGGAACGAGCCAGGTGAAGACGTTGAGCACAGATTAAAGCAGAGCAGAGACATGGACCAATCTCTTCAGTCTTTGGGCTGGTGAGTGACAACAAGCCCGGGGACACAAACATGGACGCTATTGATTTTCAAGTCGACTTCCATCAGATCTCTGAATTGCTCTTCTCAAGGCTCACTCACGCAGTCAAACATTTAGACCTTGTTTCTTCTACTCATTATTCTTTCTGGCTCGCTCACTCTATGTCACACAAACACACACACACACACACACACATACACACACACACACACACACACACACACACACATACACACACACACACACACACACACACACACACACACAGTCTCTAAGCTGACAGGACTCTTGCTGTGTGTGTGAATCTGTCTTAGCAGGAATGGCCCTCTGGCTATGGCTTTTAATGATGCTACAGGATATTTAGCAGCATGTAGGGATGCCTCTATGGCACTTGAAGGAAGCTATTAACCATAAAGTGCCATATACTAAGTAGTTCGCAGCTTGTGAAGAAGAAGCTACAAACAGAGAGATCATAAAATAACTGCAAATTATCTAATTAACATCAACAGTGTATGGCAAGCTGATGGCAAATGGAAATGTGCATGGAGTTGGCAATAAAGAAGTATTTTTCCCAATTGTAAACTCACAAGATGTCCTTGCATTAGTCTGTTGTTGTTTTTTTCCTGTGCATTCATTATGGTGGATAACTCTAATTACTGCAATACCTACTAGCCTTGAATGTGGTTGCTATGGAGAAGAAGAGCGGTAGTAATTTTGTGAGCACTTTGTGAGTAAAATCAGCGGAGTAGAATTAATCAAAAATGATGCTGTCCTCTTAAGGAAAATGACAGAATCGTCTTTTTCAAATGACAACGACATATGTTTATGTCCAAATGATAACCAGCGGTAGGACTCATGACTTTGCCAATCAATAATTAACATCTACACACCTTACACTACACTATACTATAGTATGTAAAGTTGATATACTGTTGAAGTGAAGCATTACTATTTTAACCATGATGGAAAAGGTCCCTTAACTTTAGTTGAAGGCATGTTTAACCACAGCAGATCAGAAAAAGCTTATGTGTCATTCATGAGGGAAATTACAAACATATTATGTCACTTAATGGAAAGACTTGTCTGAAATTGAGGAATCTGAAGGTAAACTGAAAGAAAGTCAATCAATATATAATTTAGCATTCATCCTGTTTCCATGCTGTATTTCTATCATTTTGCTATTCAGTATACACAACATCTAATGCCTGAGGTTGCTTCCATGCTTTGCCCATTAAAAGCATATTTTTGAGGGAATGTTCCCATTTTTTAATCAAGGCTCAAAGTATAAAGGATGTTGTATTGCTGTGCAGACTGTTAAACCGGTAGTGTGGAGCTTTTACATGTAAACAAAAGTTAGTTACATTCAAGTCCTTGCCAAACGAGTTCACAGAACAATGCTGATTAAGCCTATAATGACTAGATTAATCTCTCTGTATTTCATAGTGTACCTGAGTTTTGAAATCTCATGTCGGACGGGACATTCTTGCTCAGGCTGTTTGAATGTGCACCTAGAGACTTCTGCTAACTTCTGGTTAGCCTTCAGCTAACATGAAAGATGTGGATCAAATTGTAATCGTGAAACAGGGGTTGTGTAACGCTCAAAACAATTTATCCATAATTTTACAGTCGCAAAAATTAGCAACAGAGTATGTTACAGTTACCATGGAGCGTATTTAGTGTCAACAGTGTTTTTGTAATTACTCTCACTGCCAGAAGGGGCTCGCACTCCATCTTTAAAGCACATTTTTGATATTGGGTTATATAAATAAAACTGTAAAAGTGTAATCTTGAGGTTCAGCTCAATATCAGTAGCAAATGTTGAGTTATTTTATGCAATATTTCTCACTAAAACTCTCCTTGGGAGTAGTATGTGACTTATGAAGTTTTGATTTATATGACTTTTTTTTGTCCATTCAAGGCTCAGAAATTCTCACCCTACATTGTCTATGCATAAAAATAACAGGATTTACTTACTTACTGGATCCCTGGATGCCTGACATAGCTTTTCCCTCTTTTCAACTCTATTAAACGTGCTGTAAATTGAATAAAAGTTTAATATATACTGTATGAGGAAAAGGAAAAAAATACACAATATACTGTATCAACTGCTAACAAACAAACAAACAAAATAGGCTTGGTGTGGCTGTGAATGATGGGAGGGGAAGTCTGTATTGGGAGCAGTGGCCTAATAAGGCTAAATACCAGACTGTGAATAATCTCCCAGTAAACTGTCTACTCATGAAAAACACAGAGATGCAACAGCAGCAACTCTCGCTTTCTGCCTGGCTGCCCTCTCTCCCTCTCTCTCCCTCTCTCTCCCTCTCTCTCGCGTTCTGTTTCCACACCATTCTCTCTCCCTCTCTTCTTTCTTTACTTTCTCGCTCCTGCTCTCCTCCAACCACCTCCTCCTCTTCCTCCTCCTCCTCCTCCTCCTCCTCCTCTTCCTCCTCCTCGCTCCTCGTCTCGTCTCAGTAAGTAGGATAAGGCTTGGAGAGCTCTGTCGTCGTGGAAACTGCCAGAAGTATTCAGTTTGAAGTTTGAGGAGGTCAGTTTGCGGGTCAGAGTAACCCCCGCAACCCCCCTATACGCACGCACACACGCACGCACACACACACACACACACACAAACACACACACACACAAACACACACACACACACACACACTGGGCCTTAGAGTGAGTAGGGGTGTTGAGGGGACCCCCATATGGGCCTGGGCCCTCATACATGAGGGATGAGGAGGGGGAATAGATGTTTTTGGAGGAGCAGAGGCCACTGCAAAGCACTGCATCTAACAAAAAAACAGTTGTGGTACCAGAACTGTTTTAAATTTCTTAAATCAAGCCGAATATGAACAATACTGACTCTGATTTACTCCTGTTCATAAAGTAAGCTGGTTTTACGTTAAAGAAAGTTTCTTCACTTTTCATTACATTTTAATTCTCTAGAAACTTACTTTCCTAAAAAGGAGTGATGGGGGAAGTATTCAAATCTTACAGTTAAAGTTAGTCAAGAATTATTATAACATTATAAAATAACTTAGATTTAAACACCTTATATTCAAAAATTTTATCCAATTTAGTAGCACAAGCAAATGTAGTTCAATAACTGATGAATCCGGTGTGTTGGATTATTATTTTAGCTGTTCAAAGAGGAGATAATTTTAACCTAATTTTCATATGTAAAACCTGATCTTCAGAAGTGGCTACGACGTTGCTATCAAATTGTATTATAGAAAGCATAAAATGCAAATATTGAAGTACAAATGTGCTCATAAAGTACATGACAACACAGAAACTGGCAGTGACCTTATGCTGCACAGACAACCCCCCCAAAAAAACAAAATCATGTATTTTGGCCCAGCTGAGGTCCAACGGTCACTACATTTTTGTGTTGTTGTGAATGAAACTTTGCCGTTGCCTTAACTATGGGTCAAACTCTGGCTGTGTGTTGCTGACTCACATAGACACCTTGATCACTTCGGGCATTGAGAAGAGATTTAAGAGATTTTAGGCAACTGGTGCACTACAAGTAAAGAGAGTAGTCCTCCACTGCCACCACACTGCCACTGCAGGTGCAGCCTCCTCAACCCCCAAATGTTGTAAAACACAACTGAGCAGGCACAGTGTAAAACAAGCTTCTTTTAACCGTCTGCTGTATTCAAAAATAGCAAAATTAGACAGATGATGTGGGCATTAGATCATAAATAAAGTTTCTATTCCTCTGGTATCACTCCTTTTCTACAAATTATTTGTAAAAGCCAGCAAGGCCATTTCATTTCTGAGGCAACAGGAAAGGGAAATGTAGCTTATCTGAGTAGTTTTCCAAAATGATGATTCTGGAAACATTTCGATGAAGTGAGAAAAAAAAGACTAATTTTTAAACTTCCTCTGTCTCTTAGTTTTTTTTTCTTTCTCTCTCTCTCTGTCTCTATCCTGGGTGGTTTCTGATGTAAATGTTTTCAGTCAGTTGGCGGCTGAGTCTCAGCAGGTGGTCCACCAAATCCACCGTAACCCCCGGCAACCCCTGTCCAGCCAATCCAAACGCTGCCCTGCTCGCCACTCCGCTTAGTTAGCCCTGACAGGACCCTCTGTGTGTGTGTGTGTGTGTGTGTGTGCAAGTGTGTGTGTGCAAGTGTGTGTGTGTAGGAGAGAGAGAGAGAGTGAGTGAGTGAGAAACAGTTCAGAAGCAGTACTCAGAGGATGGGGTGTGTTCTTTGAGTGGTCATTAAAAGTTTATTAAAAAAGTTTTTAACCGTTGGGGAAAATGGGGTTGTGTATCAGTGAGCATGGAAGCAAGTGTGTGTGTGTATGTGCGTGTGTGTGTGTGTGTACGTGTGTGCGCAGGCAGCTTTCTCAACTTCCATACCTCAGAAATAAAATGACTTTGCCATCCTCATCTCTGTCATTAATTTCTCAGATCGCCATTTCCATCCATTAAGCCACTCTGACATATCATTACTGCTTTTTCCAGCTGTTACATATAATGCTTCCCGGGTTGTTGAGAAGCATTCTGGGAAATGTAAGAAGTTCACTGAGGTCTTTGAGGGAAAAAAGGTGCAAAAAACATTCATTAGCATCTAAGATGTATAACAGAACATCCAGCTCAACTTGTGAAAATTACAAAATTAAGTCTTATTGGTGCTAAAATATTGATAGACTACAGGTTGATTTGCTACCACATTACTGCAACATACACAGTTTAATTGTAGCTGCTGACCTCTGTTGCATGTTATTACTCAACCTGCATGTTTCCTGTCTCTCTGAACTTCAGCTTTCATATAAAGGCAAAAAAAGCCCCCAAAATAATAGTAACAGTAGTAAAAAAGGTTACAAAATATAGAAGAAATATGTGATTATACAGATGCAATTATATATTTTAAAGTCTGATTAGTCTTTTGTAAGATAACTAATGTTACCAAAACATCAGCAACAAAAAAATGCACTACTGTTTGAATGAATTTAAAATCATCAAAAATGACTTTTCTTTAAAAGCTCCGAACACAGATTATTATATTATTTGTTTGTCTGACAGACCTTGAATGATTGGAACAGACTTTAAAAACACTGCTCAACACATTTTTTTAAAGAAATCAGTGGGACGTTATTGGGGAAAACAAAACAGCTGCTGAGGTTATTCAAGTCTATTTGAAGAGTGTGGTCAAATTCAAATGAATCAAAGCTGATTTAATATGAATTTTCACCTCATTGTGATATAATGAAAAATCAACACAAGTTCTACACATATTATATTTCACCTGCAAACCAGCACCTCAGTTTTTTAGCTGCTACACATCTGTCAAATGACTCCTTCACACATTTATTGTCAGTTATCATGTCACCCCGACAACAGTGCAAATAGTCCCCCCCTTAACACCCCCCTTCATTTTTTGTCCTTCTTCTGTCCACATCTACTCCTTCTCTTTTTTTTAAAGATTTCTCTCCGTGTGTGAGTGATGTGGTAACAGTGATGGCGATCACCTGAAGACATTTTATGTGTGTGGATGTGTGTGTGTGTGTGTGTGTGTGTGTGTGTGTGTGTGTGTGTGTGTGTGTGTTTGAGAGAGGCAGAGGATGGATGGTGTAGATATCTGAGCTATCATCAGCTTTGATTGGCTTTGAGTGGCTGTGAGTGCTGGGTCCATCCCAACCGCTTTCCTGGGTCCTTAGAGTGGTGGGTTTTGTGTGTGTGTGTGTACTGTGTGTGCATGGTTGCCGTTGCCCTTGTGTAATTTCAGTGTGTGGATATGTGTCTGTATGACCATATTAAGTCTCTGTATGCCCTACAAACTACAAAACCATACCAGGGCATCAGGGAGGCTGAGTGGTTTTAGAGAATTTGATTCAGCCGCGGAGGATGCAGGTTGAAACTGTGTCAGCACGCATCTGCCCTGCTGAAGTGTTGCTTGAGCAAGACACTGAATCCCTACAGTATATTCAAGAGGAGAAAAGAAGCATTTCCACACAAGAAATGATACATCACCGAAATATTGTAAAGCTTATTCATTCAGACTTATACAAACTTATAATGACCTCATTTTCCATCTCTGAAAAGTTTCTTCAGTATCTGCAAATACGATGGCTACGTTCAGATCAAACAGGAAAGACCTCGGCTTGAGGTTAACGCCAGTGTAGAAGTTCTTTAAAGTGCAATAGCACTGATGGATGCTAGATGCTGCCTCCAAAAAATTATTTGGCTCCATTTGTCTCCCATTCAAAAAGTGTCAACTTCTCTTTAGAAATATAAAGTCTTTTTTTTTTCAATGTGTCATTATGGTCTCAATTGTTGAATTTGGAACTTCTAACAAGTGTGCTGGTGGTCCTTATAGAAATCATCGCTATGTCAATAAGATTTGAAGACTTATAGTAGCTTTGATGTCTGTAGTGTGGGCGTTGATTGATGGCTGTGATTGACCTGCTGCTCTCCTCAGCTCCATGACTCACACTGACTCAGACTGTTGTCACAGCACTTCTGAAAGTTTAATGTTACTTGATTACGACACCTACTCTGCTAGTTCCTTGCTGCACAGTTTAACTAAAGTAGATAACATTTGCCCAAGTGTGCAATGCTCGTTGTCCACAGTCAGCTAGCGTTGACTTCGGGGAATCTTTAGTGGGAAAATTTGACTCCAAATTGAAAACCAATGCAAACCAACAGGTGATGTCACAACTCACTACGCCCTCTATCTGTCAGTGCAGCGGGACACCAGTGCAGAGGACTCCGATAAAAACACAAGTTCACAGGGTCATCCAATAAAAAAGGTTGAATTCTTGCTACAAGGTGACATCATCTGGGCAAGGCGCTGCATTGGCCAATCACATACATGCAAGCACACGTCCCTGGGAATTACTTTGGCTTTATTCCTCGTAATCATCATAACGACAGCTAGTTGATACGTTTCCAGAGTAGTAATGTCCTATTTTAAACTGCCGTGCAGCATTTTGACATCTGATAAGCCTTGAATTCCTCGCTAATGCATGAGTCAACCAATGAAAAAGATATTGGTTCTCTGTATATAACAATTCTTTTAAGAAATAACCAATTTCAGATTTAATTGATGGGAAAGACAAACTTGCTACTTCCCCCAGGCTTGAGAGGAAGTGTCGTCAACCTGATTACCCTGGAGTCTTCCCGTCCTGCCGTGAGCTCCATACATACCAAAGACAGCACTGGAGGGAAGAGAAAAGCTGCCTGTTAATGTTTAACCAGACTATGTAAAGACACAGTCAGATAGCTGAGCTTATGAGCAAATAGTTCGTGTGAGACAACAATCGGTTTAATGGCTGGCACGTATGGAAATACTGCAGCTCTGAAGAGGCGGTGAAATAGTGAATATGCACAAAAAACACGTCAGTATATTGAAATTTCATGTGAGTAACGTGTACTGTAGGTGTAACCATGTTGTAGACAGTTAATTGTGATCTAATAAATGTTTGTGCTACTATATTTTATAGAGTCAACATGCAGAACAATACTCATGTGATTAAATAGCTCAACTAATCTCCAAACTGAAATTAAATCTTAATTTAGTGAGTAATTGAGCTGTTAACTGTTAGTGTGATAAGATCAGGCGTCGCTGGGTCATAAAACTTTATCAACAGGTGGAAGACCTGGAAGTCAAATGTCTATTTAAAAAAGTTAATTTGTCAATTGAAGTTTGTGCAGGAGGTAAAATATAGCCCTAAAAATGATGATTGTACTGCTTTTAGATCACATTATATATGTGTGTGTGTGTGTTTGTGTTGTGTTGTGTTGTGTGTGTGTGTGTGTGTGTGTGTGTGTGTGTGTGTGTGTGTGTGTGTGTGTGTGTGTGTGTGTGTGTGTGTGTGTGTGTGTGTGTGTGTGTGTGTGTGAGAGAGTGTGTGAGTACGTGAGTATGTGATGGAGCAATACATGCATACATGGATGTCTGCATGTGTGTTAAAAAAAAGAGAAAGCTTTTTTTTTTTTGGCCAAGTTGGCATTACTTGTACCGTGTGTGTGTGCGTGCATGTGTGTGTGTGCATGTGTGCGTGTGTGTGTGTTGGTGTTTTGTATAGAAAGTGCTGTGTGCAGTAGAACAGAGGATTTAGTGCCATCAGCACAGTGATGTCAGCACACAGAGACAAACAAAGCCAGAATCCAAACCCTCTCCCGACTACCCACAATCCCACTGGACACTGTGGGGGGCCCTGCCTGGGGGCCCGCTGCCGTTAACTTACGCACACACACACACACACACACACACACACACACACACACACACACACACACACATATGTTAACACAAGCTCACACATGTACAGAAATGAACACACAGGGTCGGTACACACACAAATACAACACATACACACATACACTCTAATACAATTGATATTATTTATTAAATATAAATACAAAAATATATGCTCACATACATACACATACAAGTACAGATATACTGTATATCTGTATCAGTATCCACCTTTCCTCATGTTCACTGGACTAAACCCAGATTATTTGAGTTATACATATATTTTACTCTGGTGAGATAAACCAAGCGTAAAATTGTTTTAGGGAACTAAAACCAACTGCAAGATACATTTAGGAAAGTAAACCCAACTGCTAAATACAATTGGAAATGTAACATTAGGAAACTTAAGCCAACTGCCAACTTTTATTAAAGTTGAACCTATTGTAAAAACCATTTTAGGCACATATAATCAACTGTAAAATAAAGTATATTTTGGGAAGTAAAACCAACTGACTCTAATGTGTCTTTAAAGAAAGCAAAACCAACTGTTAAATATTAAAAAACCCAAGAGGTCAATACAGTATCAGGGAAAGTAAAAAAAGACTTAAAATCATAATAAAGTCAATTAAATGTTTAGTCATTTGCTAAAAAAGGCAATGCTTTGGATCACATTGCACCGGCTTTCAGTATCACCAGTAGTGAGTGAGTAGTCAAATCAGAAACACACCTCTATTTGCTTTGGCCTGGCCCTCTGCCACGCTGCACCAGCCTCTGCTGCATGCCTTGCAAATGGCGAATGACATTACTGTTATTGTATCCGTGGTGGAGTTCAATATACTGTGACTGTGTTGAGGAAGACAGTGATATAGATATGATAATGTGTTTAGATAGCATAACATGGGCCCATTGATGGAAATGTTTGTGTTCAGGTCAAAGTGATATGATAAACTGCCAGTTGTCATGTGATAGAGAGATGTTGAAAACAGGTAAAAAAAAATGTTGACTATATTGGCAGCTTCAGTCCAAAAATATTACTATTAGAATTGATTTGAACTATTTCTCTCACAATAAGGCCAAGTTTGGGATGTAACCATAACCTTTTACATTTGTAAGTGTTAGTGCCTTTCAGCTGCATGCTTTCACCTTTACCTTCTTATACCTATAACACTCAGTATTAAAATATGAGGGATCATTTATTCACTTAGTTGATCTTGGTATAGTATAAATTCCACTCAAAAAAGTATAAAACAAAACCAGCCTAATCTTGCAAAGTTTTAGTGCCATTGCAGGAAGTAATGTGACATGTATTTGAAATAAGGCAAAAAGTCAGGATGTGGAGGCTTATGTATTCACATCACAGACCAACAATATACTGTTGCCAGTTTTTTAATCATAACTAGTTTTTCCCTGAACACAACCAAATATGTTTATGTCCTTATGGTAACAGTACTATCATTTTGAGGGGTCTAAACAATAAACACAGATCAAAACTGTTTTCATTTCCCCATGAGACCCAATGAAAAGACTAAAACCAACAACCATGTGATCTATATTTACAAGTGTGTAGCTGAAAGATGATATACTGTGTCATAGAGCTCTATTATTATCATCCACCAAAACTACATGAAAACACATCAATAAGCCACACTGCAGCACTGAGGGACATAAAGAAGAACATGGCCACTGTAGTTTATTTCAAGTCAATTCAAACACACCATCCTGCTTCTGGAAATGCATGTCATAGCACCAAATGTGTATCGATTGAACTCTGAAAATAGTCCTCAACAAAAACACAATTTACTCAAACTATTTATGAAAAAAAACACACAGTGCCAGCTGTTAAAAAAAAACTATGTATTTATGCCCAGTTTTTAGAGATGCAGATCTTCAGTAAGACATAATGGGTGTGGGACTGCCACTGCTAGGGAAGTAATTATTAATACTAGTAGTTGGTTTTGGTCCTCCTATGGGATTTATTGACAAAAATGAAAACAAAGAATATTATTAGGCTTTTCATTTTAATCACAAACATTTATTAATGTCAAAAGATGAGTTCTACAAAATGATCATTAGAATACAACAAAAAAGAAAATGTGTTTTTCCCAATTTTTAAAAAATAGATTATACGTGAATGGTTTTATTTATTGTAATTTTATTGTAATTTTTCCTTCTTTATTTTGTGCCTTAACATGTCATTGAACCTCATTGAATACTGAAACCATGGCAACCCTTATTATGTTATTCTATTCACTGTTGTTTATGTGCAACTGAACTAAAACATTTTCTCATAAAAAGATTGACTTTTTAGAGAGAAAGGGAGTGTGATATGTGAATAAATTAAAACTTACTTAATTTACTAAGATAATTTTACATATCAAACCCAGAATAAGATAAGGCCTGTTCATCTGCCAATGTAACAACCACACATGCATACGGGTAGATTGGACAAACAGATGAGATGAGAGACTTGTGTACATTGTCTTAATCTTCATCTTCGTCATGATTTAAAGCAGTGTCATGCCATAAAGCAGTATCCAATCACACCATGTCAGCTGGATGGTGACTATCTGAGAGAACTGTGTCTGTTTTTTAACGCCGTCTCCTCGAACTGCAAGTTTTTTTGTTTTTTTGTTTTTTTTACACAACAATTAGCAACTGTTGCTGTTTGTCTCTGCTCTTTAAATGCCCTTCTGTCCAAAACAGTAAGAGCCAGACTGGGGCTGGTAGTGTGTGTGTGTGTGTGTGTGTGTGTGTGTGTGTGTGTGTGTGTGTGTGTGTGTGTGTGTGTGTGTGTGTGTGTGTGTGTGTGTGTGTGTGTGTGTGTGTGTGTGTGTATCCATGTGCGTGTTTGTTTGTGTTACTTTTTTGGGCAGTGGGATCGGGGTAACTGGGCATACTGGGTGCAAACAGGTCCTCATTGTGCTGGAGGAGGAAGAGCTGGGTCGTGCTGCCCCCTATTCAGTCAAATTTGAAGTAAGGGGAGGTACTGTTTGTGTGTGTTTGTGTGTGTGTGTATGTATGTTGCTTTTGTATGTGTATGATATACAATGACTATGGAGATTTTGGATATACACATACTGTATAAACTATGCGTGTTGAGGGTAACGGATTTTTTTTTTATCTGTGTTCTTCCCTTGTTCCTCAACCAAATACGCTCTGTTTGGGCGTTTTTGTGTGTGTGTGTGTGTGTGTATGTGTGTGCGTGTGCGTGTGCGTGCACGTGCGTGTGGGTGTTTGTGTGATGGAAGGGGGCGGGCAACAATAGCTTCCTTTGACCCATATAATGAGGGAGTTCTTCATATTCAGATGGCTGCTTGTAGATTTGCTGCTAGATTAGTTTTAGCCAAAGCTTCAAATCATTTAAACACAACACAGAATAATCACGTTTAACTTTCTTTCTACTAAACTTTTTTTTTCTTTTTGCTGTGCATTATGCAAGGGGGGTAGGGAGGGTGGAGGAAAGTAGTTATTAGCCTGAACTGTACTTGTTGCCTGGTAACACAACCTTGTATCAGGAAGCATTGGGAACTGTTGTGGGCGTGCAAGGATTTGCTGTGAACTCTGACCTTTCAGTCGCTGCAGCTTTTCACCAAGACTGAGTGTTTTTATAAATCTGCCTTATATAAATTCAGCCACATCCGTTCTATTAAATACAATGAATAGATTATTTTGTCGTCATTTTTGTGGAATTTCCATACTTTGGTAATAACCTGTCAAACAAGTCTGACCTGTAACAGATTGTAATCTTCCTTATTTCCTCCACCATCACTACTCATGTTACTTGAACCCAGATTTTCTATTGATTACTGCTAATAAATCATCAAATTAAAAGCATTACTTCCTTTGTGTGTAAGGATTTCCCTTCTACATCACTCTATGGTGTAACATCAGTAGCAAATCTTTGTAAGAAATTAATTACATTGTTAAAAAATGTCACTTCTTATTACATTCACTTACATTTTTTTTCATTTTGTTTTGCCTTTGCAGTGACGTAACACAAGAGAGAAGACACCATGAAGAGACCAGGACAATGCAAGAACCGGATGGCAAATGGGAACTGGTAGGTTTGGGGAACACACACACACATACACACACACACACATACACACACACACACAAACGCACACACACACATATACACAGTGGGTCCCATAGAGAGACACAGCAATGCCCTGGAGGGTGCCAGTCATGCCCAGCTTCCGCTGCGCTCCAAATTGAGCGTGGCACAGAGTGTATGAAGTCAGTCGTCTGGAAGAGAGCCAAGCATTGTTCCCCCAAGCAGCTGGATGGTAATTACAGTACTAGAAAGAAAGAGAGAGAGAGAGAGAGAGAGAGAGAGAGAGAGAGAGAGAGAGAGAGAGAGAGAGAGAGAGAGGGAGAGAGAGAGGGGAGCTCTGCCACCCCACTACTCCTGCTTCCTCTCCTGGTGCATGTGTCATATGGCAATCTGATTCATATTGTTTAGAAAAAACTGCAAGTTCGATAAATTGGGGATCCAAACCCTTTATTGGCTTTTGACCCTTTAAAATGAAGCGATATCTACTCATGACCCCTTGTCATAATTTCCAAATGTCCACCAGTTGTGATCAGTTCAACCAAAGAGTGATTTTCGATTTTCTTTGTTTTGTTTAAATACATTTTAGAGTCCTGAAGTAATCTTTTTTTTTCACTAATTCAATTTAAACTTTATTTTTTCTTCAGAGGTCCAATTAGAATGGCAGCCATATAAAACCCAATCCAAAAACATCTACAAAAAGTGTGCACTGAGAAGATATATAGACATAGAGAAATAACATGTAATACTGTAATACATGTAATAATAATGTGTTTCTCACTTATTACACCTACTTAGATAATATCAAACTAATAGTCAAGCACGTTATCCCAGAGGAGATACACGATGCATATATAAATAGTATAAAAACAAATTAAAACAATCAGATGTGGATCGCAAAAAATATCTTAACTCAAGGTCCACTTACTAGCTTTTTCTGTAGCGTTTAACTTCATCTCACTGTCTGGAGTATGAACAGTCGTCATGGAGATAGCTCAGTTGCCACCACCTGATCTAAGCATGTCTGTAGTCTGAACTAAGAACTAACTGCTCTCCATCTGCTGAGGAAGACCATGACATGGGGTTGAAGGCTCCAGAAGAGGCTTGAAAGTGCTTCTTGAGTTAAGATTATAATTTTGTACTCAATCAGGAGGAAAAAAGACATTGTAGCACATCTAATACAGTGTGACAAGATAAGCAGCTACAGGATCATACAAAAGTAAATCATCTTCACTCTTCATCTGATCTGAGTGGTCAGAGAAGCCAAGATCTGAGAACAGGTGTGATGGTGTCCAATTCATCGATCCATGGTTTAGTTTTTAGTTTATTTTTTATTGAAGGAAAGAACAAAATAAGCAACAGGATTAAAAATAAGATATATATGAGAAAGAAAACAAAAAGATCCAGGAAATCAAAATCCCAGTAAAGAATTCAAACTATTCCACAAACAACAATTTATTTGTTCCCAGTAAATAAGGAGTAAGAAAAGAAGAAGTAGGAAGAAGTTTTCATATTCTCTCTCCCTCTTGTTTTTGCTTTAATAATAAACTTTATGACTAATATGAAAACATATCTATCCACCAGTGTTCAGTAGTTTCAGTAAACTTGTGATTGTCTATATAAATTCTTAATATCTAATTACTGAATGTAAAATCTTTAAAATAAAAATCCTCAAGTATTAGAATCAAAAATATATTGTAATTTCTGAAAGAAGCTTTAATTTCTATTGAACTCAAAGAGACTCATCTTCCATTAGTATTTAAATAATAATAACACAGTACATTATATCTACACCCACTGAACTTTGAGTGTGTTTAATCCTCTATTTCATCTCTGCACGTACACCTCAGTGTCCCCTGCAACTCTGAGCATGTGTGTTGTATACATTTATCTGATCCTAAAAAAAAAGAGAGAGGGGTAGATATAATGCAGGACATACAGTATGATGCTTGGGGAAGATAGAGGAGGGGAAAAAAAGGTTGAGTGAGTGAGGGAAGGAAGGAAGGTGGACTGACCGTTGCGAGCATCCCGGCCTGAGGAATGTGTCAACTCGCTGTCAACTATGTGCTGCTTTGTCATGAGACCGCAGAGCACGTCTGGAAACACGTAAAGTTGCCTTTTTCACACCTTGGACTCCTCCTACCCTCCTACCCTCCTTCCTCCGACTCCCCCCTCCTCTCCCCCCCCCCCCCTCTACACACACACACATACACGCACACACACTAACACACAGTGGCAGCAGTAGCCAGGCTAGAGCTAGTGCAGCTGTGACCAGAACAATAGCATTCCTCAGGTTTTAAACGCCTGGCACTTAGATTCCTAACAGTCAAATTCCTGCCGGGGAGAAGCTGGGGGTTGCTATAGGATGCAGAGAGCTGTAAGACGCCTTGTAAGGAGACGTACAGCTGTAAAGCGCTGTGTGATTTGTGTTTTTTTATGAGAAGGATGGATGGGCTCATTGGGGCGGAGGGAGGGGTGGAGGGGGGTTCTGTTGTTCCACCTCACGTTCCCTTTTTCCTTAGATGTGACATTTTCAGCACTCCACTTTTAGCACTTTAGGTGGAGAGGCATCCTGCTGCTTTTGTCGGGGCATCATGTGTCGATAGAGGCACCTGCTAAGTCAACATGTGTGTCTTGTAACGTGTTTTTTGACACATGAGGCACTGAAAACTACGCCGATGTGTTGAAAACTACACGTTAGTTAAAGCATTAAATTAGGTGTTTAAAAGGGGAAACAAAACAAGCTGTGAAGGATGCAGAAAGATACAGAAAAAAGACAAAAAGTAGATCCAGAAATTGATATATTAACTTGAATATGCTCCTATTTTCAGTTTTATTAGTTTCTTTGGGAAATCATTTCAGATGTCCAGATCCTAAAGGTACAAATTCAACAAACAGTCAGTCCTTCATTTGCTCTCTTTATGCTAATATCAACTTTTTAGAAAGTGCTTATGCTGCTACAGTGGCCTTACTTACAATTAATCATCTTTATCCACTGAAAATGCCTCCAAATTACATTATATGGAAATCCTGTGTTTAAGCATTTTTTTTATACATTAGTCAGAGAAAATTAAAGTCCAAATGCTGCACGCCTCACATCATGTGTTCCTCCTCTGGTAGCTTTAGTTCACACAGCACTGAGCTGCCCAACTATCAGCCCATCTGAAATAACCCCAAAAATAACGATTCTCTCATTAACCACGCCTGTTTCACAATTTAAATATAAATGAATCTAATTTAGCAAACCTCGGCCACGATGAAGGGGACTCATTTAGAGCCAATCTAAAATTAATGAGGGCATCTGGAGAGAGAGAGAGAGTGGAGAGGGGCCCTGCGTGGCTTAACAGATACCGGAGTTAACAAGCTACTGTACTTTAAACACTGGAAAATCCCCATTAATTTTAAAGTTAACGCACTACTGTACTCTGAATGGTGGAAAAGAGCTTTAATGTTAAGTTCAAACACATTACAGCGACATCTTCAGACTGACTCTTTGGCCTCTCGCTGTCAAACCTCCTTTATGTTGTCATACGCCAGCATTTATCAGAGTCAGTCTGGTCATACAGACTTATAATTTTCTGGATATTTTTTAATACAGTGGCAAGTGAATATATGAATATGTGCATGTATGAGTCAAGCCTGAGACATTTATTCTGTTAGATTTACTGTCACAGTTCAAATGAATAGACATCCTGTATAGAATTACCTAAAGAGATGGCTGTAGCCCCCCCATGATGAACCATCAAATCATGCATACATTTCCCAATATTCAGGCTCTCTTATCCTCTAATTTCTACAAGATAAAAGTTCTGTCTCCCACCTAATTAATTGCGCATGAATCTACTTTTTTTTTGATTTTGTTGTCTTTAAACATCACATTTTCACCAACATGCTGCTCATAAAACGTCCTTCCCCCCCTCAGCAGCCATCTGAGTGGTTCCAGCAGATGCCAGCCAGCTCCCACAGTGACTGTTTGGTTTTGCAGGTTTAATTCCCGATGGGTTTGGGTCCAGAGTGATTAGGCTGAGCCCTAAAGGCCAGCGGGCTTGTCAGGTGTCTCCACACATTAACGTTGTTCTGCTCACACCCTGAGCCGACAGCACAGTGAGGCAGAGGGGGGAAAGAGAAACGCTGATCTGGCGTGGTGGGAGGCACAGAAGGATGAACAGAAAACTCAGGACTTGATTGCATTGTTCACATATTAAGCACTTTAAAAAAAAAAAAGTTTTGTTGGTAATTGTCTACGTCTTTTAAATTGATTGTATCTCGCTTCCATAATTAAATATATCTCAAGTTATATAGGAAACTCAGGCAGGATGTAAGAAAAGGAACAAGTGTTAGAAGTTGTGGAAAAGTTAGAAATCCTGAACTGACATATATTTAAGATTCTTCTAAAAAAATGTATAAATTTAGCAACTTTCATGAGACACAAATGTGTTGTTTTTTTTCAGGATTTTTAGTGTTGCACCAAAAATAAACTTTTGGATGACAATATAAAAACCCAACAAATTCTATGTGGCTTTTCATGATATGTATATTTCTGGAGCTGAATTTCAAAGCCTTTTGTTTTTCTCAGTCTTTTAGATGACCTTTAGTTACTAATCTTTCCTGTCAGTAAAAGCAACACACTGATGGATGCTACCTCAACATTTTCTTTAGCCTTTAACCCTAAAACCAGCTGAGTGACAGCACAGCCGACTTTTCCCTGCTGGATTCAAATAAACTTGCATTGTGTCTGTGCACAAACAACTTCCTGCATGCAGACGTGCAGCTTGTTAATGGGGGCGGGAAGCAAAAAAAAAAAAAACTCTTCCTGTTTCTGACCTCCAACCTCATCCTACCCCACCCACACACACACACCCCCATTTGCACAGCATGGTGCAGCTATAGGAGGGGAGATGGCGTTAGGCTTTAATGTATGTGCGTGTGTGTGTGTGTGTGTGTGTGTGTGTGTGTGTGTGTGGGTGGGTGCAGGCAGAGGAGGTGATGTTAGGTTTTTAGAGTAGGGGCAAACTTATGTCCTACTCTGAAGAAGTGGAGGAATAAAGAGGGGGAGGAGAGGGAGATGCGGAGACCTGCTGAGAGGGCAGCCTATATACACTCCTCCTCCTTCCTGCTATACCTCTTCCTCCATCTCTTGCCTCTTTTCACCCTCCTCCTCCTCCTCTGTCTCCAGCCGTGGGGGTAAAGTACATTACATGCTTGCTAATCAAACCTCCATTAAAAGTTTGGAGGGAGTGTAGTCTTCTTTCCTCTTTCTTTTCCCTTCGGTGTGTCTCTCTCACCTTCCTCCTTACCTTAATGTGTAAAATGAGACACAACACAAAAAATACAATAAATATTCTGAAAAAACCTTTAAAAAAATGATGTTTTATGACACAATACCTAACTCACAATTTATTACTGGTCCCCTATGATGATGATTTGCAGCAACACACAAGTGAATTTCAGAAATGTAACACTTTAGGAAGCTGTAACTTTGGTTAAGACCAGCTTAATGCAGTATTAACTTGCTCAGGCATCTCTGCTTCAACTAAAGAAAACAGCTTTTGTACTCTTTGTGACCAAAACACAAGGTTAGTCACTCTGTTGGTCAAAACTGCACATAACACACTAGAAAAGGCCTCAGCATAAGAAAGAGCTTTTATTTCTGTTTACTGTCTCATCTGCAGTTTTTCAGAACACCAGTTATGTGGTGTCAAAATGAACATCAACCATAGACATTTTTACTTTTATTTGATGTCTTTTGAAAGTTTTTTTTTTTTTTTTTTTTTTTTTTTTTTTTAAAGATTTTGTTGGCATAGACGCCTTTATTAATCAGTAGATCGACAGGAAACATGGGAGTGAGAGGGGGGTGTGACATGCAGCAAAGGACCTCCGATCGGGATTCGAACCGGGGTCGGCTGCGTATGTGGCATGCGCTCTAACCACTCGACCACCTGCGCGCCGTCTTTTGAAAGTTTAAAAGACCCACTCACACATGAAAACTGTGCCAATGATTTTACCATTTTTTGAGCCTTACTTGCATAGTTAAAAATATCCCGGGAGCTCCTCTTGGAAGTATAAATATCCTAAACTCTCTGACAGTTTGATTATGAAATATCTCCTCAACAAAGTTTATCACTGGGCTGGAGAGTAAGCCCAAATTTTTTAAAATAAAAAATAAAACCTATCTTCTGGAGAGCATGAATGTGATCTGTGCAAAATGGCTAAAAAAACAGCCACCAAAAGTATTAGCACTTACCCTCTTGGTACCAAAATCACTTTGTGTCAATCAAGTTGTTGAGTAATACTGCACTTGGTCATATTTGATAAAACAATTGAATGATTACCCTCTTAACCCCTACATACTGTTCATATTATATGTTATATGTTTAGTGCCTATACCACATTTTTAACCAGAGATGTAATTTATGTTTTCTTTAGATTTGACACCTTTACACTGAAAATACATTCACAGTCACATTATATTATGATCTTATGTTATCAAAAATGAGAACATAACAGCCTCGGTTATTTATATGAATTATTAAAAGTGAAGAATGCTACAACATTTGAATGGTAGGCTTCACAATAACCTTTAAAAATGTGCAAAAATATATATCATACATAATTTAAAGTATGTAAGGGTTAAAGCTGTGATGCTGGAACAGAATTACCTTAAATGCAATAAAGCAGAATATTATAGCAGAATTCAACACCACTCAGCAGCTGAGCTTTTGCAGATTCATTACAGTCAAACATGGCTGCGGAATGACTGCCTTCGATTCTTCTCTTGTCTTGTTTCAGACTGGATATTCAGCTAAAAGCCACTTGTAAGTTAAACTAACAGAAGCTCACATAAAATAGTGTGCTGATTTGAATAATCTGCAAAAGCCTCTTCAGAGCTCTGCGGTCTGCTAACCATACAGGCAGATCAGAGGTCTGCACAATACCACAGTGACACATACTGGATGTACTGTACACAATATCTGGACTTACATATTGAAATGATACATATAAGGCATAGCAGAGAGTTTTACAGGGGTAATTAATTAGCCAGGCACTGAACCAAAGCTCAATTACCATTTCTAAAAGCAGATGAATCGTCAGCTTTAAAAATATAACATACTGTTTTTGTTGTGATCTGTAAACCCTCATATGAAAGCATCAAGTCTTACATTTTATTAATTATGGTGCATAAGATGCATGTTAGCAGCTCTATTAAGATGACCTTATGCTTTCAAACAGCTATGAAACTCTCAGAAATGCAAAAGAAACTCTGCAAACTCTGAGTCTGGTTGGATGCACTTCAGCACTTCCTTCCCCAATGAAGGCAGTCTAAAACAACTCTATTGTTTGCCAACTGAAACAAGAAGAAGACTAGATTTAAGTGTTATTTAATATCTCCTCTCCTCTCCTCTGTTCCTCATGTGTTGGTAATTGGATTTAGCGAACACCTGTATGAGTGTAGATTGTTCAGGGGATTATGGTCAGGGAAACCTTGAGTCACCACTAATTATCATCTCTTTTTTTCTTTTCTTTCTCTCTCTCTTTCTCACACACACACACACACACATACACAGTTCCCATACTGCCCTCCCTGAACCCAAACTCAGAGATTTAATTGATATTTTAAGGTCATAGCAGCTTTGTCAGCTTTAACCACTGGAATCTTTCATAGCAGTAGTTAACAAGGCACGTCATTATTTTGGGATATCACTTTCTCTTCACTTCCAGCGCAGATATTCATGGTAATATTATTTTGAAGCATATTACAAAGTAGTTTTTGTTTTGAGGAACTTAGTTTTTCTCATGGACACATATTAACTTGTCCAGGTCTTCTTGAGTCTCTCATGGTTGTAGAACAGCTGACCTGCTGTTTAAACTCTTACTGGAGGGAGCATGTAAAACTGTTCATCCACCATTTGTTTTGGGGCCTTGGAGAAGTCCCCTGAATATGTCTTTTGAGGGTCTTTGGAGTTATGGAGTCTAGGGTCTGTGTGTGTCTGTCCTCAGTCATTCAGTTGTGTTCTGATGTATGAACATCTTAAAATCCCCTGAACGCACCTTTCCAATGCAGGAATCAGAAGAGCTGTGTCAGATAGTTCCTGTAACTTTATGTACCTAACAATCTGAAAAAAATGTTTGCAAGTGTCTTCTTATTTCCAGTTGAGCAATTTTGGGTTATGACACATCTTGAGGTCATAGTGCTCTGCTGGAAAAATGGTGGGAGGTTGGGAGCAAGAAAAGCAGTTTGAGCATCTTCAGGACCTTTTAAAAGATATGGCTGACAATATTCTTTATTTTTCTTATTATCAACAAATCTCAAAGCAGTATTGTTTTAGCATCCAAACCCTGATATATCTTATTCCTCTACATAGTTGTCCAAAAACTATGTAAAAACTCAAAATTGAACCACACTGTTGCACTCGGTGACATGTTCCTTCACCCTGAGACTACAGTGACTATACTATACAAAAATTATAAGTCACATCAGTTCATTGTTGGTTTGGCTCTGCACATGTTTGTTGACTGAGGCGTCTTCAGCTATGCCTGAGTCATACAGGATTGTCTTGGTGTACAAGGAGCTGAACCTGTACCAGTTTATCTTTGTTCCAACTCTCACTTAATATACAGTTATTCATTTTGGGTAGAGACCAAAACAGTGAGATCATAGATTGAGACAGCCGAAAAAGTGTTTAGGCTCAACTTGAGGAACTTTGGTTGTTGTTGGTCTTTCTTTGCAGCTCCACTTGGACTTCCACCAGTAAATACTGATACAGGGGAATGCCTCACTCCATGCACTGCGTCATAGGCCGTTGATTTGAATGCAAACTCTTTGGCAATTAACTAACTTTCTATAGTGATACATATGGGACAGTGAGCCAACAGAGAAAGGGAAGAATGCAATCTCCCTGCTCAGATAGTCTCTAAGCTCTCTCTATCTATCTCTCTTGAAGTGGAAATGGTAATAAGCATAAGTAACAGCCTCATTATGGGCTGCAACATGAATATGAGTCAGTAAGTTAACTGAAACTGGTGAGATGGAGTATCTTTGGATGGCAAAATCATGTGATAACTCAGGTGAAGTGAGGAAATAGTGAGAGAGAAAGAGAGAGAGGGAGAGAGAGAGAGACAGAGAGAGAGAGATGTTCTGGGTCCCACACTGAAATTTGAGAGAGGGAGTGTAGCTGTAGAGAGAGAGAGAGAGAGTGTTTAGATGAGCGATGAACAGACAACGCTTGTCCTCAAGTCAAAGAGCTCCAGTGGCTAAAACCCCATCGGGCACCAAGATAGGTGCACACACATACACACACACACACACACACACACACACACACACACACACACACACACACATGCGGACAGGTGATACATCATGGATGTGAGAGGGTGGAGGGGGCTGCAGGGGGATAGAGAGTGAAAAGAAGGGATGGACAGATGAGAAGGAGGTGAAGCGGAGGAGGGGTGGGAGGGTAACAGAAGGGTGAGAGGGGCACACAGCGGGTGATGCAGGGGAGCAACGGACAGTTCACTTAGCCCAGCTTATTTATGTTTTTAAGTAACAGTGAAATGAACTGAATTATTAAAGAGATAATCATTGATGGATGAGTTTCTGCGAAGATCAAACAATCTATGTGGGGCACAGCGATATTGTTTCACTCCACTTCCTGTTTTTTTCTGTCTGATGAAGTTTGTGCAGAAGCTGGTAAATCAACTTCAACTTTATTGTCCATAAAGGGAAATTTGCCCTGCAGCCAAATGAAACACACAACACAAAGAGTCATGAACACACAGTAAAATATAATAAAATACTTAAAGGGGGGAAAAAAAGAAAAATTGAAATACTCCCGCCATCATAATCCAACCCAAACATCAACAGCTAAAAAACATCATCATGACGCATCAATTTCATGTGGATGACTGATAATCTGCTGACTCATCATGAGCATCTAACAGGTTGAGGCATGACACACAAAATAATCTCTCACTCTGCCAGACTAAAGCTTCAGTACTCTAAAACTCTGTGGGAGAGGCTCAAAGCCTCCATATGGGGGACAGACGACACTCTAAAATAATTAAATATTAATGAAATCTTCACTTAAAATTGTTGTCATATTACACATCATCCACCACAATTACTAAATATTGCCTACTTCTCTACTTATCCATACCATAAATGTACTTTATCTCTTTGGTAAAAGTAACATGTCACACTCTAAAAATACTAAACCATGCTATTTTATCGTAGCAGTAAATCTATCAATCGAAATTATAGCCAGATATTTCCTCTAAAAATATAGCTATGGGCTTAAATAAAGTTGTAAAGTGTTTTAAATGGAGAAATGATATGTTGAATAAAATTAGTGCACAGATATACATCATTCAATATGCACATTAATGTGTAAAACTTAGTTGAGATCAGCTGTTAAGCCAAATAAAACCCCACAAACCTACACACTCACTAAATGCTCTTTTAGAAATAGAAAGATAAAGCTTTATTCTCATTATATTTAACATATAATGAGATTGTAGATGCCATGCTCCATTTGTGCTTTAAAGACAATAAAAAAATATGACAACCAGATATAAACAAAAAAAGAAAAAGGGAAAAAAAGACTTTTAGAAGTCAACAGGAAATAAATACACATGGGAAAATTATAGTATGTTCAGTCAGCAGCCAGACCAACACCAACATAACTATGATAATAGTTTGAGGAAACTATTACCTCTGAAAACATTATTATGGAGGAAGTATGTGTCTCTTCGTTTGCAGCCCACCCCCCCCCCCTCTTCCTGATTTAAGCTAAACAGGTGTATTTTACTTACAAATCATGGCCAGTGTAGCTTTAAGTCTTGGGGTGGCGAGATAAGAGGGGGGGGGTGGGTGGGGTGGGGAGTGATGGACAGCTAGAGGGAGGGAAAGAGGGAATGGGGGATGGAGGGATGGAGGGAGGTGTATGGTGCAGCAGAAACTTCCCATGCTGGCCTCCCAGTGTGGCTACGTAATGAGGGCAAGGGACACAGACACACACACACACACACACACACACACACCACACACTCACAGACACACACTCGGGGCTGAGCATGGCCCCACGGCTGATTAGCGGCACACAAAGGCCCCAAACAGAAGTAGCAGAGGACACACAATGGGAGCAGGGCCTCAAGGCGTGGTTTACTTCTGCCCTGAGGGAGGGGGTGAGAGAGGTGGAGAGACAGGGAGAGAGAGCGAGAGAGAGAGAGGGTCCCACTGAGCTTGGGGGGGATGGAGGGGGGAGAGGAGGGGGTTCAGTGGGGTTAGGGAAGTGACAGAAGCAGAGAGGAGTTTTGTTCTTGTCCTGATAAAGACATGCTGGGTTTCTACTGAGTTCTATTTGCAGCGACTGCAGCGTCAGGAAACCAGTTGAAAGGGTCAACGTCATGGCTGCTTGTCCAGGGTCCCATCCACCTGTTTAGGAGCACATCAGTTTGGACATTAAAAATCTATTTAAAAAAAAAAAGTTTGCTTGACTGAGTTAGAATATTTAGTGAATCAACAAAGAAAAGAAACAGATAAGTGTAAGCCATTATTACATCCCTACCTTAAAGTTTCCCTGTGGGGTTTTCTTGTCAACTAACAAAGGCTTATGTTTACAGTCACTGTTACTCAGCAGAACTCATTGTGTGCATCCTTGTGATCTACAAATGAGTAGATCACAAGGAGAGTAGTAGATCTTTTAACTTCGAAACCACCAAAGTAGAAAAATAAGTAATAATGATAATAAAAAGGGTAGAAGGCAGAATGAATGATTTTCATAACATTAGGCTTTGATTCAACATAATGCTGCTTAGATAAAGAAGAAGTTGATGAAATTAATAAGTTTGCATGCAGTCCTCATTTAACTAGAAGACATAAATTAGCGTGATTTAAAGGAACAAATTAAATTCATGGCAATAACATGAAATACCAGAGGCAGCAATGAAACCCCACAGTTTATCAGGGTTCAGTAACTTGTGCTCATTTTATTATGCAGTGTTGTTTTGCTCAGTCATACCTTTAAAATCCGCACTTTTGAATGAAAACATACAATTTATTTCACACTATGACCAGAAGGTTTTTATTAGGTACTGAGCATTTGCAACATGAGTCAGTGAGGACAGAGTTGAGTAGATCAGAGAGTGACAATGATTTTTTCCCCCCACAATAAACCCTTTATGAGGTATATGGAAACAAATGAATCTAATAAAATAGCACAAAGAGTTTAGTAACATATCAACAAACAGCACAGTATCTACTGATTATGGTTCTCTGCTGTCTGGATGAATACATTAACAACTCTTAAATGCTAGTAGTTTCTGCCAGTTGGTGCATTTTTGAATATTTACCAAAATGTAATTTCTATTTAGGAATAATGTCTTTTGAAAGAGGATGTAGTTATGAGGTAATGCTGAAGTTTTCTAGTCACTACAAGTAATGGCTGTGTTCATACAGTAAATGTTTCATCTGCTTTAAGGTGACAGGGTGATTTACGGTCTCAGTGTGCTTCAACAGTAGTGTGTGTCACATGGTTGATTTGCATCTGAAACTCTCTGAGGTGAGAAATAAACACAGTTTGAACTTTTCTCAAGCTATTTTTTCATAATTCAAACAAGTGTGTCTATCACTTTTGATATATTCAACTGAGTGTAACAGGAAATTTGGCTGAAAGTGTGCACCATTCTCCCCATATTTGAGTAGTTATCGTGTCTCAATCCTTTCTCATTTTAACTCTGGAGGTTTAAACATTTTAGATGGATAAATAAAGCGGAAGTTGGGCAGAACTGAGTCCAAACCCCCCCCCCCTCATAATATATGAAATGATGATTGTTTGAGTTATTGCTACCACATTACATGTTGAGAGCTTTTAAATAATCCCACTGGCTCTTTGCATAGATTACTATCTACATATTTCTACAGAGAAAGAATATTATATAGCAACGACTGATGAACATGGCCGTCTTTTCACAGAGGAGCAGCGGCTGCTGTAATCTCTGCTGTTCAATTAGCTGCACTGACCGGGACGCCGCCTACACTTCATTAGCAGGGAGAAGAAGGTATGGAATTAACCTCTTTACCCCTCTCTCTCTCTGTCTCTTTCCTTTACTCTATCTCTCGCTATCCACTCTTTAGTGGAGAAATATCTCAATGGCAGAAACTATTCAAAATTAGCTTTTCTGTATCAGTTAAACCAAAATGTCCTGTTATTTTACCTTTTCAAATGGAAGCCTTTGGAATATTTATGAAGGAACAAGGAAGAGAGAAAGAGAGAGAGTAAAATAAATGTGTAGGGGGGGTTGGGGGTATAAATCCACAAAGACAATTTAGCTTTTCCAGCCTCTTTTCCTGTTTTTCCAATTACTTAATGCTATTTAAATACACCAGAGCTGACACACACATACACACACACACACACACACACACACACACACACACACACACACACACACACACACACACACACACACACACACACATACTAATGGTCCTCAGCAATGAAGAGGCTCCTGAAATAAGTCACGCAGTAATTGTATTTGATAAATCATAAAGGGAGCCCATCAGAGGAAAGCTAGCTGTAATAAAATGATAAAATAGACAATTATGAAAAAATCCCTGGCCTTTAATTTCCTAAACACACTCTGGAGAGAGGCCGTTTAAGCCACAGCGATTTGACGAGATGCTCAACACGTTATTTCCCTCCTCCTCTTTGACACTTTGAATTACACCACCGGGCCTCTGAACCGGTTGTGACATTAACAGACCACCACAGATCCCCACCACTCACTGCTGCTGGTTCCTATCTCCTCAGTCCAGTCATTTACAGTTGTTGAGGACTGATCTCCCTTTTGTAGTAATAATACACTGTGCCTCAGGAAGATCTGCAAACTGGTCTAATTAGATGTGTAGTATAGGGAGTAGAGGAAGTGATACAGTAAAAACATCTAATGAAAACTTACTTATTTAAACAAATAAACTTGCTTATATGCAAATCAAAGGTGGCTCATACAAGGTAGCACTCCAGTTAGCACTACATCAACATCATGATTGACAAGCTGATAATAAGACATAAATGACAACATAAAGAATAAGAATAAAAACAAATTTCAAATTAAAAGCCAAAAAAATTGAGACCAAAATGAGATAATGAAATAAATATGTAGAGAAAAACTTTATGAAAAGTGGAAAAAAAGGTTCAAATAGATTAAAAAGACAGAAGAAAAGTAAAATGAAATAAAATAGATTAAGTTTAATAAAAGATGGACTACAACTAGGTTAAAAAAGAGATTAAAAGACAAAAGAAACAGACAAATAAAATCAATAAGAAGATAACACTTCAAATAAAAAGTAGAAAAAATAAAAAGATAAATCTACTCTACTTCTACAAGCGTTAACTTGACTCAGTTTGTCTCTGCTGGTGCCGACGGTTTCCCTCTGACACCCAAAATCATTTTAAAAGTAACAGAAAATCAATTTTGGGCATAATAATTTAGCTTTGAAGGATTTCTGTTAGTAGTCATCATGTTGCTTTGATATTTCACACATAAAAGTGGGTTTATGCTCGTGTTACCTCACATAACCCAAGTGTTTAAAGAGTGGCAACATTTGATATTTCATTATTGTCAACAAATGCCATGAAAAGACCAAAACCAACAAAGTATTAATCTGTCTTTCAATACTTTCTAACTTCCCTGCCCTCTCTGTAGCACTCAAGATACAAAAAAATAAAAAAACGTGTCTCTTTCATTTTCTTAAAAAGGCTCAATTAATTCCTAAACCAACGAGGTGCTGAAGTTTTCTATCAAACAGGAGCACATAGTTCAGCTGTCAGGTTTTGGTGCTCAGTAGTGAGTATTAACAGAGGTGTATGTAAGGGTGACTCATATAAAACACATGTTAATGGAAAAAAAGGATGTGTTTTAAATGGTTGATTGAGGAATGAAAAATGAAGTGAAGGTCAGCTGCACAGAGAAATAAGATATACATCCTCCTTGGATATATGTGCAATACATTTAAGTACTGTAGGTTTGGTTTTGGTTTTCTCTCTTTGGGATTTGTTGACAATAAGAATGATATACAACACCAAAAGACTTGTGTGTTAAATGTGTGATTAGATTAGATTAGATTAGATAACTACCTATGATAAAAAATCTGATAAAGTCCTTGGAGGGTTAACTAGTTTGGTCACTTGTTCACAGTGATAAATGATAAGAGATGAAGTCAGGCAGCAAACAGCAGACAATATATAAAAGACATACAATACGACATACTGCAGTAGTAAAACTAACACTTATAGACAGCTCAGGAGGCTGCCTAACCTGTAAATAAAGAAAACAACATAAAACAAACAAAAAAAAAACATAAATTCAATTCATCAAAGGTTGAATATAAGGGACACACCTGAAAAGTGGACCAGGGAAATAGATGGTGAAGTAAACTAAAGATGATATGTTTGTTATTCTTTTTTCTACTTCCTGTATTGTCAGACTTATATATTTGGGTTTGTTTTTTTAAATTTGGGTCATGATGAACTTTCTTGGTTACACAAACAGTGGAATCATCTCCACAAAACATGTTATAATGGCTTGTAGACAAATTGTAGATGTAAACTACAATGAACTATCAACAACTACAGCATTGAACATTACACTTGTGAATCTAACTCAAAGTCAGGTCAGGTAACATGAGGATACATGCTTTGCTAAGAAAAAGCTTACATGACCAAACCTTCTATTGTCAAAAGACCATTAGCTTTTTGAGGCGCTGATTTTTTTCACGGTTGTATAAAAATCACATTTCTCAGTCTGACTGGTCCAGTTGAGACAGCCATGACGGTGTGACAGTCTGCACCACAAAGGGTTAAAAAAAATCAGATCTCTTGGTGTTGTCTGTAAACGCAGGCAGACTGTGTGTGTGTGTGTGTGTGTGTTACTGTATGTGCTGCTGTGTAAAATGACATGGAAAAGGTGATTTTCCATTATAGTGAGGCTTCCACAGTGTGTTTCCCTGAGGCAGCAGCAGAAAAATGATTGAATTTTGTCTGTGTGTGTGTGTGTGTGTGTGTGTGTGTGTGTGTGTGTGTGTGTGTGTGTGTGTGTGTGTGTGTGTGTGTGTGTGTGTGTGTGTGTGTGTGTGTGTGTGTGTGTGTGTTTGACTTACCTTAGAAACACACACTTCATCCCTCTGCTGTTCCTTCATCAGTCCTAATGTTTTTTTGTAATGTCACTGGTTGAATTAAGACTTCTCTATGTGACCCAGTAACCAAAATTTTTACCTCAAGCATCAATAAAAACAGTTTAATATTCTCACAAAAGCATTTTTGTTTAACAGGATTTTTTTATTTTTTTTTACCTCATTATTCCTCAAAAGCAGACTTCCTGGAGATGTGAGGTTTTCATACTACATTAAGATGATTACACACAGAGAGAGAGAGAGAGAGGAAGAAAGAGTTATTTCATTTACATACACCCTCATGTGTGTCTGTGTCTCTAGTTCAACCACTCACACATTAACCCTGCATTTCTCTCTTTCTGTAGGTGATGCTGATTGTATCACATCGAGCCAATAGGAATACAAGAAATGGAGAAGATGCTGACATCATACGTAGACACACACATATACACTGCTGCTGGTCACACACGTGCTGTATATGAGAGCTCGCTGTCAGTGGTGTGAGCCATTTCCAGGTGAAGAAAACTGAATTAAACTGAATCAAGCTGAACTGATCTGAACTGAAATGGCCTGAACTGAGTTGAAAAGAAGGCTTTGGCTGGACAGGATACACAGCTCTCTGAGGTTTTGGGAGAAATCGTTCAGACAGGAAAATATATTGAAATAATAAAAATGAAAACCTACATTTATTTATGTCTATTGTTTTGGGAGGGGTGCTATTGTTCCCGCTACATAATGTTGAAAATAAAGTCTATATTTGACGTAAGACTAAAGCTGCAACTAACAAATATTTTTATTTTTAATAAATGTGTTGAATATTTTTTCAGTTAATCGATTAATCATTTAGTCTAGTGGGGGGAAAAAGCCCATCGCAGTTTCTTTGAGTCCAAGGTAACTTAATAATATAATTACTTTTATGCTATATCATTATTTTGTAGTTTAAAGCAGAGAAAAGTCTAAAATCTTCATATATGAAAAACTGGAACCAACTAATTTTGTGAATTTCTGCTTGAAAAATGACTGAAACAATTAATCGATTATCAAAATAGTTGCAGATTAGTTTTTTGATTTTTGATTAACTGATCGATTTATCAACTAATTGTTGCACTTTTGCATAATGCCAAAAAAGAAATACCTATAATCTTAACAATACATTTTATAGTATTTTTTAAAACTCTACAATGTCAGCTTATCTTGTGTGTACATTTTTACTACCGAGCTTAACTGGGTATGAATATCATACAACATTTACAATACGTATGTGTTACTGGACATAAATAAGGGTCCTACTTACCTGTGACCAGAATAACAGTTCTGTAGTTTTTACATCATTTTAATACATACATTTGTATTTAAGTGTTGATATATGAGTGCAACAGTTTGTATTTTTTTCCTTGCTATGTTTGAAAAGGTTAGCATTGCATCAAAAACTGCCATAACATATCAATAAATAAAAATATTTTTAAAAGCGTGTTCAAGTTTGTTCATTTTTACTTTTTTGCATACATTGTGCTTTTTATGCAGTCTCTCACTTCAGCCTCTGTCTCTTAACAGTCCGCCTGAGCACTTGTCTCTTTAAGGCACTACCTCTACAGATGTTCAACTCATTATTTGACACTTTGCCCATTTAATAATATGAGCATCTGACATTGTAACTGAAAATAAGGAAAAGCATAATAGCTCCACTTTAAGCAAAACTTGAAGTCTTGGAGGTATTGTGATGTTATAATTTGGAGTTTTTAATGTATTTACATCAAATAGTATTTGAACATTAAATAAATTAAAGCAACGAAATGTGAATAATGGTTCCACTACTATCTGTAACTCAGTTCTTTCTCACACAAGGTTTGGTATGAATCTTTTTGAAGTGCTGCAACATGTTTCTGAGAATTTCTGTCCCTATTTAAAGCTGTATGTTAATATACGACTGTAATGCAAAATAAAGTACCTCATTGTTTAATACAGATGAAATACATTAAGTCAAAGCCTCATGGCAGCTTATACCTTTTAATTCTCTTGATCATATGTTGAACACTTGAGATGAAATGTGTGCTGGTGTTTTTTGTTCTTTTGTATTTTTTCTTACTCAGCTGATAACATTTTGGGATGTGCATACATGGCTGGGATTCATTAACAGTATCTTCTGAAAGTGAAAATTTCAAAATAAGAGCTTATGTTTGGGTTCATCCTCCTTCAGTGTTTCAGACACGCCAGTACATTTGTGTGTATGTTGTGTGTAATACACACACACACACACACACACACAGAGAGAGAGAGAGAACAGTAGCTCTGGGCTATCTGCAGCAGTGAGTGTAAATGATCGCATAGCTGCGGTCATAACTCACAGCCATACAAGCTACTGATGGAAGCTGACACCCAATGTCTGTATGTGTGTGTGTGTGTGTGTGTGTGTGTGAGAGAGAGAGAGGGAGAGAGACATTTTAGACTCTTCATGTTACTTCCCTTAGCGTCTGTCTCTTCTTCTTCCTCCTCCTTCTCCTCTTCATCAATGCCTCGGGTGATGAAACTGACTCTCTTACATCAGACAAAAACCTCTCCCTGACCGCCTTTTTCCTCAACCCATCTGCGCACACACACACTTGTTTGCCCACACTCAAGGGCCACATTAGTGTGTTTAACCTCATTGATTAGGTCTTGTCTATTGATACAAATCTGGGTGATCAATCACTGATATCTTTGTTTACCGGGCGGAGATGAGTTGATAGTGATGGATGACAGATTAATCAGTAAACTTGGTTGGCTGAGGAGTATTGAGACACACACACACACACACACACACACATAGTGACAATAGCTTCCTTTTCACTCTGGGTTACAAAACGAATTAATAAAAAAGACTTTTGATGCAAAAATATGTTTTTCTTGTCCATAACAGCATTGTTTTGCAGAGTTATGTTTTGTATCTTTACAGCAGGATCCTAATATCTAGACATGGGTTAGTGCACTTCATCTAATAAACACATTTAAACATCAATTTGTGCTTGAGTATTGAAGGTAGGAACAAAATGGCAATGGTTGTGATGTTCAATGACATTCAAAACTAATAGTAATAATAATAATTGAAATTATTAACACAGCACTAATATAGAAATGATTACAAAACCTCACCACTACACATATTCCTGTCTCTGCTCAAACATTGATTAATAAAACTTTTCATACAAAATGTCATAATAAATGCTGCTAAAATTGTGGAGTGAAATCTTTGGGACTTTAAGGTTCATATTGATGTTAAAAGCTTCATCCAGGAGTGCATGGTTTGATGTTGTTGATGTGGATTGGTTTTCCTCAACTTTAATTTGTTACAATTTCTATGTTGTTTTGTTGAAAATAAATATAAAAGAATAACAATAAATGACTGAATGCTGTTTCTAATTGTGTGTCCGCCGGCCTGAAATAGAAATAAATAAGAAATAATTAAACCAAAGTGAAGCAACATAAGATTCAAGAAAGATTTGGATCTTTACTGATAATCATCAAAGAGGTGATGGTTTCTACCAAACACCATGAAGCAGGTCTGGTGTCTAAACATACAGAAATCTTCCAAATGTTACTGCACATGAACATTGTTATTCTATATAATATCCAATTGTTTAATTAATTAAGTATTGTGGGCATTATACACAGTATCCTCTAATCTTCTAGAAATAAAGTGTTAAAATGTTAAACTGTATTAAATGTTTTTCAGAGCTAAGAGTGGGAAATTGATGAAATAATTCTTATTGTTTGAACAGGTGTTCTAGCTAGCATAGTTTAGCAATTAGTGATAGCATTGCTACCTAGATTTGAAGTATCTAAAAAGTGGGCAGGTTTCTCTTTACAGTCAAGGATGTTGTAGGATGTGCAGCTTATACATGGGCATTTTCAGTAAAGCAACTTGCAGGAAGTGAAATAACTTTTCAGATTTGATTTGTGTGTGGCACCCATCCTCAAACACACTTGCAAAAAACACCCGCAAAGAATGACTGAATAAAATCTGAAAATGACTCTTTCTGAGTTTCATTCTGATTGTTGCTGTCTGCATGTGCCACTTGTGAGAGCCGCTTGAGAATAAATCTCAGTTTTCTTTCTTACTTTCTTATGTCTTTGGACCAGTGGTGAGACAGCAAGAGAATAGGTCAGCTAACGTTGCTCTGGTGTAGTGTAACGTGATGAAGAAACAGAAGTGAATTCAGACATTTTCTTCTAAACACATTAAATAGGTCATAAATATATTTCTAAAAAAGGTGTAAAAAGCATTTCAACCATTTAGATTTGAATTGTGGAGCTAGGCTTCACAAACTGTAACTGTGTTCAGGATTTAGTGGGCGGGTGGTTAGCATAAACCTGCCTCTGCTGCTGTAGAGGTATGAATACATTCAGCGCACACTACTACTACCACTACAGTCTACAGTTAGCCAGTTAGCTAAGTTAGCCGCCGAGATAGCAGCTGAGTTAGCAGCAGAAAGCTCTCAGACGTAACATCCATGTTTCTGGTAGAGGTGGTGACTTTGATTGACAGGTGACACTTGGTAGGGGGCAGGGTTTCAGCAGACTCAGCGGCCACGCCCACAGCGTTTGGTAGCAGAGAAAAAGGCTGAGTTTTACACAAATTTGAAGCCTAATTTCATATATTTGGCAATTTTTTTAATCATTCAAATTTGGCAGGGTGGTTAACAACACACTTTCCTGTGGTATGTGAAACTCAGAAGACATATGGCGCTTTTCCACTACACAGTTCCAGCACGACTCGACTCAACTCTGTTTTTTTTGTGTTTCCACTAGGGATAGTACCTGGTACCTGGTACTTTTTTAGTACCTGCTTTGCTGAGGTTCCAAGCGAGCCGAGCCGATACTAAATGTGACGTCAACAGACTGCCGGCCTCTGAAGAGTTGTCACTGGAAGAGTCATGAGCCGTCCCACACAAGAATCAAACCCGGCATTTTTAAATACCGGCAACAGTGTTACAGCCATACGCCTCCATTTTCTTGCTTTGTGTGTGACAGAAAGCCTCATACAGCAGCAAGTACACCACTGCCTCCATGTCCTCCATTGTTTATGTGTTTGTGTCGTGTATAAAACGAAGTCACGGCAGTTTCGCAGAGCCGTGCTATGACGACCCCGCCCACGTTGAGTAGGTACCTTTTTGTAATGGATCAGGTCGTTCCTGGAACCGAGTCGAGTCTAGTCGAGCCGAGTATTGCTGGAACTGTGTAGTGGAAAAGCGGCAATATTTATTCTTACTTTACACGGACTTTAAGTTGTACAGTTTGAAGTGAAAATTCAGCGTTCGTCATATTAAGTTGAAACTTTCAATACAAGTTTGTTTACTGTTTTCATCTTCAGTTCTGTGTTTGCATATGCATTGTAAGTTTGTGCTAAACTCAAATACTGACTGTAAAATTAACATTTAATTATATATTAAAGCGACTCATTAAAACCAGCAGGTGGAATCCACCCTTTAATTAGTTGAGTGAGGCCCACGAGTCTCTGAGTGTGTGTGTGTGTGTGTGTGTGTGTGTTGTGCTTTTTATTGGTGAAGGTGCATTGGTGGTTTTTACATCAGAAACAATGACTTGCTCTCTCTCTCTCTTTCATTCCCTCCCACACACGCACACACTCACACACACACACACACACACACACACACGCCTGCACACAGGGGATGGTTCCTGAATGGGGTTGGAGGTTAGCAGCCGGTTACACGTGGCAAGTCATGGTTAATTCCAGCAACACAAAGGATGCTCTGGATGCCAGCAAATACGCACACACACACACTCACACACACACACACTCACACACACACACTCACACACACACATACACACACACACACATGCAAACACACACACATGCACACACACTGTAATTGAAAACGCACCCCTTTAACAATGTGAAATGCCCTTAAGCCCACTGGAATACTCTCTCCATCTCACCTCTCTCTCTCACTCTCTCACACACAGTCGTATTTCCATCACTTCAGAGGGCATTACATTGACTTACATGCATTTCCTGGAGACTAACCGTAACCACTGCTTGCCTAACTCTGACCTTAACATAACCCCAAACTAACCTTAACTTTAAACCAAGTCCCCCCCAAAAAAAAAAATAATTTACATTAAGGAGACTTGGTTTTTATCCCCATAAGGGAGGCGAGTCTCCCCCCCCCAACCCCCTCCCACACACACACACACACACACACACACACACACACACACGCACATACAGTAGAATGAGAAAGTGAGAGAGAAATAGTTTAACATTATTACAGTTCAGCTTTAAGGTCAGTGAAGAGGCATCTGCCTTCCTGACTCCACACTTCTCTCTCTCTCTCTCTTTCTTTCTCTCTCTCTTTGTCTCTCTTTCTCTCTTTGTCTAGCAGCCAAAGCATTAAAAAAAATGACATTATTCCAAAATTCAATTTCATCCTTGAAGAAAACTTTTACTAATTATCCATTAGAGAGGTAGGAAGAAGACATGCAGAGAGGGTGAAACACTCTTCTTTTCTCCTCTCTCCTCATGCTCACTGAATCACTGGTTGAATCAAGTTCAGTCGACTCTGTGTGGATAGTTCACCTGTCCAGCTCTTAATTTTCACCTGGTTTCCCTTTAACCCTTTACCATTGGTCATTCATTTGGGGGGCAGTCCACCCACATAATAAACTGCGGGTGGATGAAGTTCAGCATGAAGTTTATGAACAATCTTTTACATTGTTTGACTTCATGATTTAAAAAAAGTTTCATTAAATCTCAATTCTTGGTTTATGATCAAACAAATAAGATAACGTGGTTAACATCAAGCTTTGGGTGTTGCAGGTGTTTGATTTTTAATTTGGACAAAGCCAATTAGATTTTTCCTCCTACTTCTCTTAATATCAGTCTTTACAGTTTTATGCTAACTAACGACATTTGTCCTTGCCGCAACACAAGAGAGTCCTAATGAAGTACAGGCAGTGACTGGAGTTGATGACATTGATTGCCACAAATACAAAACACAATAGTCTCAGTGTGAGTAAGCAGACAAGACTCTATTCTACTCATCACAACAGGAAAGAGCTCACAGACATGTCTGTCTTTCACTTTCTCCTCCCATCTCCCTCCATCTCCAGCCTGCAGCCTTTTACTCAGACATCTTATCAGCCTTTTCCCCGTTTGATACAAGGACAAGGAGTATATGTAGAGCGCCTTGTTTTCAGTTTTAATGATTAAATCTACATCTAAGTCAGATTTTAAAAATACTATCTGCAGTGCTGACATTTTAACTGTTATTGATATGGCTCATGTGGAGTTTGTCCCTGTTTTTTCTTTCCCACTCACTCTTTCTGTAATCACTTTCTGAAATATGACGTTCCATACTGTAAACTGTGTCTCCTACCAGCAGTAAACATGACTTTTGTGCTGCTTTTAGAAACGATGTGTGTGTTTCTGATGCAAATCAAAACAACAAAAGCCTTTATCATACTTAAGACTTTATTTTCAAGAGAGTTCCCAACAAATGCACAATGTACTCCTGTTTGAGTACTACAGTGCTGTCAGTTTACATCTTCAGACTGGAGCTTAGAAGCACAGGCAGGATGGGAGTGTTGAAAAGCACTGAGATGTACTGTTTCTGTCTTTTCATGGGATTTGTGGACAAAAATAAAATATTAATGGACGTATGTCTTACAATAATGTAAGACATACATTATTGCAACTAAAACACTTATGGAAAAGACAGTGGTTACAGTCCATAAAAAGCAAAGACAGAAAAAAGAAGCACACGTTTCTATACATACTTACACTGGGGGTATGCGGACATGTTCCAAAAAGTAGAAAACAAGGTTGTGACCTCATGACAGCAAGAGGAAAAGTCCATTTGTTTCTTGTATTCAGCAGAACAAGGAAAAGTAAAAAAATAATGAGAACTGGACCAAAGATGGGGAATAAAGTGCATATGTACAATCCACGAAGTAGGAGTCCAGTTTGACTTTCTAGCACTAGTCATGTGTTCAGTTTGGTTTTGTGCTGCATGCAGACACTCGTGGACAGATGACAAAATTGACATCACATGGACTCATGCAGCCATATGAGTGTGAAAACTATGAATTGGCCTGCAAACAATGGTGTCCTGAATGAAAGTATGATCCACTTAACAACATCCACCACCCAGACCTCCTTATCCTTTCATCCTGCCTCACTGGGAACTTCCTTCATTGCCACTGAATGTTGTTGACGTTGGACGTAGATAACCAGGAGCAGAATTGTCCAATATGGACATAATTCCTACACAGATGCTGAGCTGAGCGAATAACATTACACAACAGCATATGTTTACAGTCTTTCATGTTTTTCAAGCCAATACTCCTGAGAGGGACTAAAATCTCTTTGGTGTTCTCTTGGGCAAACTCATAATGAGACAGAAAGATGGAGAGAAGGAGCGAGAAGGAGATAAAATGATTAAATAGCAGATGGCAGAGTGCCATCCATCTATCCACCACCGTCCAGCTCTCTAATCATACAGTCCCTGTTTTCCTAACCCATGCTCCATCACAGGACAGCCCACACTGGGAGCATGGCCAAGTGCTTAAGTGGTATTACACACACAAAAAAGTGGATTTTCACAATTTTGGCTGTGCCAGCTGAGAGGCATTTATTGTAATTTAAAAGCACATTTACACATTAAAAATATATTAGATGAAGTGTGAAAAAAGCTGTAATGGCTATAATACCTGAGAGGAGTGCTGGTATCACATGACTACACATAACAACAAGGTGTGTGTTGTGGTATCACATCTCAGCGGGGGTGCCCATGTGAAAAATCAAACCGCTTCAGTGCAAATATTTGTGTACGTGTTTATGCTTTATTTTGTGAAACTGGATCTTAGGCACTGCCAAAAATCTAAAACATCTTTTCGGTAGGTGCTGTGTTGCCTTGGCAACAGACACCACATTAACCACTTAGAAACGGGCCGAAAGGCATTTCACAGGAGGATGCCGTGTACCTTGGCAGCACTCAGAGCTAAGTGTTGTTGGCCTTAGCGGCATCCTCCATATCATCACCAAGGTGAGACGGCCTGCATCCGAAAAATTAGCTGGCACAGGCTCACCGGTTGGCAGTTTGTCTTGGCTTCACAGAAATGCCACTAAAAGCCAAACATTATTTTATATATCACGCATGACTCTGGTGCAGCCTAATAAACATCTCTACTCTGTTCTCCAGCACAGACCTGTGGAGTTTCCTGGTTGTCTCATGATGTGTAAAGCTCACAGTAGACATGCATGTTTCTGGGCCTCTTAACTTAAAGCATGGAGGGTAAACTGCAGCCATACAGCCACTAAGATATTACAGTCAGTCCCAGTGGGCATAATGTCAAAGTGTTATGGATTATTTCTTTATTGTCTTGAAGAGAAGGCTTAATCACCTTGAATGGGATCTCCTTTACAATTGACCACTGAGCAGCTCAGGACAGTGTATGTGTGTGTGTGTGTGTGTGTGTGTGTGTGTGTGTGTGTGTGTGTGTGTTGGTATGAGTGTGTGTTGCCCAATCATTTGGAGCATGAAGAGCAGAAAGAGTTTGCAGATTAAGGGAAACTCAGGGGATTAAGGCCATTTCCTGTGTGTAAGCTGTAAATTAGCCCTGCAGTACGACAAGGGGAAAACAGACCCAGTACCACAGTCCTGCTCAACTCAACTTACAGAACTACCTTCAGACCCAAGATTTATATGCAAGTAGTGCTAATATTTTGTAAAACGTTCACACTGAAAAACATTTATGAAGACTGGCTTTCAGTAATGTGCACAGCTGGGGTCTTATCACTTTTATTCCTGTGAAAAACTGATATATGAGGCCAGAAAAAGTAGTAAAGTAGTAAGATGCTTCGTCAGAGATATCATTATGTGCCTTTATTTATAAAGGGAGAAATACATCATGGACAAGGCAGTGATTCTGCTATTTGTCACAGTTCAGTTTGAACAAAAGGTGAATTTTTTACAGGTAATGGGATAACATAAAAAGTCAAATAAAAGACACAAATGGACACGAGCAGGTGCAAAGAAAAATCTCGATGACATGAATGTAAGTTTTTGAGGAAATGCAGATGCAAGCACACTCTGCAGTCAAATTTGTGCAGATAAAGGATGGCAGAAATTTGCATGATGACATTGCTCTCTTCTCTCTTGTTTTGAAAAATTACAGGTGTAAATAACATTAACGATGGCTCCATTTCAATAATTGTCCCAACAGGCCAAGCACATTACCAGAGCTCTGGAACTGGCTCACCTAAATGCTATGCAGCAATTATTAATGTTATAAATTCCACCTGTGCTTTTTCCTACTTTGATTAGTCAAAATGTCTGTGGTGAAAAAGGTCTACTGGTACAGTTCCCACCACTAGGGTCATACCACAATACAAGCAAAGTGAAGGAACAGTTCAGTAAGCAGCATAACAAAGTGAATTAACTCAGACTGTTTCTCTTTGGTGTCAGAGTCTAAAGTGTATCCTCTACTGTTTGATTTTAAAATCTCCATTTGGTAGAAACAATGATCTAGTCTCTTCTAAACAAAGATGTTTAAAAAATCTAAGAAAGTAACAGATAAGTAAAAGTTTGATAATAAAACTGTGAATAAGAGCAGAAAAAGAGAGTGATATCTACAAGAAGACCCAATCTCCTCCAAAAAGAGTGTACTCCAACCTCCATAGTACACTTCATCTTCAATGGAAATACCTCTGGGTCTGCTTGAGACTAAAGACCTTGAAAGACTTGAGAATGGTGTTGCATCCTCAGCCAGACAAGCAAAACACAACAAATGATTGAATTTTCATGGGACTTTAGCACAAAATGACATTTATTCTGCCTCGTCATGACTGCGCTCTCCTCTCCTCAGCTCTTATCTATTCATTTATCTTCTCTGTCGCTCTCTGCGCTCTCTTTGTGACATTTTGTCTCCATTTATCTCCTCTTCTGCCATTCTCTCACTCTCTTTTCTCCTCTCTGCTCTCTTCCCCAAGAGTCTTTGTTAGTTGATTAGTGGCCTCTTTCACTCGTCCTGCGTACACACACACACACACACACACACACACACACACACACACACACACACACACACACAAACACACACTAGATGGACTAGGTTGTTTGCTTGGAGTATTTTTAGCAAAGCACAGACTGGCAACATTGTATTGAGTAGGTTTTGACAACAGTAGTGTTATTTAGAGTGTGTGTGTGTGTGTGTGTGTGTGTGCGTGCTTGTGTGTAAGTGTGCATGTTTGTAAGAGAGACAATAAGAGAAAGAGGCAGTGGTGGAAGAAGTGACCTTTAATAATTATGTAATAATACAACAGTGTGAAAATAGCCAGTTAGTCCCTGTTAGGGCAGTCAAAATTATACTTAAAGATACAGTAAGTAAGTTTTTCTTCTTACATTTTTTTATTTTCTTTCTTTTTTCTATTTGAAAAATCTATCGGAAATCATATACTATATATAAAAATGGAAGTTTTGAGATATGTATTGGATTAAAGCTCAAAGTTGCAGCTTATGGTCATTGCATTTGGAGCCAGGACCTTCCAAATAAAGAGTGCGAAACATGCCCTGCTAAACACATTTGGGTTAACATCACCTACTTTAACTAAATTGTGCTAACAGGGCAGGTATCATAATCAAGTAACATTAAACTTACCAAAATATTACAAAAATAGTTTGGCTGAATGCAAGTCCTGTAGACGGGGAGAGCAGCAAGTTAGCCAACTATCAATCACAGCTGTCAATCGGAGCCCACAAGGCAGACATCAGAGCCTACAATGTGTCTTCACAGCTTAATAACGGTGTAAAACTTTCCAAAATGACCACCAGCACATGTATTAGAGGGCCTGAATTTAGCAGTTGTGACCATAATGACTTGTTGAAAAAAATAATTGACTTAGTATTTGTAGAAAGTAGTTTTTGTGTACACTTTTTGAATGGGAGTTAATTGGAATAATGATTATTGGAGGAGTATTGAAGACCATTCTGACTCACTGGGAAAAAAAGGACTTAAAGTTCTTAGATAAGCCTCGCCCTACTAACCTATCAAAGAAGGTCAAAGTCAATATAAGAAGTACAATATTTGTAGAAGTGAATACAAAAGTAATACACAAGTAGCACTTGAGCAAATGTACTTAGATACTTGACACCACTGAGAAAAGAGAGGAAAATAAAGAGTAAAAGGCAGAAGTCACTAGATGTGTATCTGTGTTAGTGTGTGTGTGGCTGTATAACTCAAATCTGTGAAAAAACTTCTTGTGTTCAGATGTCTTGGTGGCACAGTGTGTGTGTGTGTGTGTCTGTGTTAAGGGTCAACATTCACCACTGCTTGCCAAAACCCTGATAGCCAGGCCTGTATTTCAGCGAACAGACTTCCTCTCAGTCTTTAGTCGTCTGTCTGTTTGTGACTATCGCCACCACTCTGTAACCTCCCCCCAATTCACTGATATTAACACACTGCTGACACTCAAACACACAACCCAGTATGACCAAAACAATTCAACCTTATATTCAATTAATGCTAATATGAGGAATTAACTATGACTCATTAATGGGTCAAATAATAGGCATCATATACATATAAAAGTGTATTGTTACATGGTGAAACATTAGGCTACTGAAGGATATTTTAAAATGATGGCCAACATATAACGTGTAGTGGCTCTCCTAAGGGTTTTGGTCTTTATGTTATCAGTTTGATGTGAAGATGTCCTGCTTTTTCCTACATGAGTACACTCTATTTTCCTGCACTGGTGGGAACAAGTTTGTCTTTGAGCAATTTCAAACCTAATCAGTGAATGAGTTGCTGTCTTTTCCCCTTGGTTCAGTTTCTTTTCACACACATAAAATTTAAGCAAACCAAATCACTACATGTTATGTAAGAGCAACCCTCAGGCCAAATTGGGGATGGCTTTGGCTCAGGAGGTAGATCGGTGGTTCGATTCCTGGCTTTTCCAGTCAAAAATAATGAACCTCAAACTGCTCCCGAAAGCTGTGCCATCGATGTGTAGGTGGTGTGTGAATGCTTGAGATCCTCCTGATGAGCAGGAACCTTGCATGGCAGCCTGCCATCAGCGTATGAATGTGTGAGTGAATGGGTGACCGTGGCTTGTAGTGTAAAAGTGCTTTGAGTGGTCAGAAGACTAGAAAGGCGCTATACAAATGCACACCAAATGCAACATACTTTACTGGTCCAGGTTGAATCGTGATTCATTCAAAGTTTAACTGTTAGCAACGGTTGATTTCACTCATCCACATCCCAGTATGCAAAGCACGCCCGACTATGGGAGCCGTTTCGCTCAAACTTGCAGAGTTTGCCAAATAGTTAGGTCAAATCACGTTCCCACAACAAACCAACCACGCCAGAATTAGCTTGGCACTAGACTGACACCATTTTCTCTAAGGGTCTTGGTATGGTTGTTTTGGTCCGCACCCAAGTGCAATAACAGCATTTCTATCTGCCTAAACAAATCGCACCATCAAGGGAAAACAGACCAGAGTCCAATTCAACCGAACTAAACAAGTCAGGTGTGAAAACGCCCTAAAAATGGCAAAGGTCCCAATCATAATGCAATCCAAGACAAACAAATCACACAATTCATACTTTCAAGTTTGCCTCATCACAGAATGACTCGACATCTACATGGTTGCTCTCCAGGCATCTTCCAGGTGTGTTGCATCAGTAGCTAACGAGTCACACCCTCCAGTCTCTTCCTATGCATGAAAACTCCCCCTTACAACATCGGGTTCGTCGCCGCAAGTTTGGCCAAGTGATCCCCACAACTCACACTTTTATCTAAAGTGCACTACATTCAGCTTTTGCCCCTTGTCCTCAGTGGCCAAAAAGTGACATCTTTTATTCTATATCACATCATTGAAAAGTAAATGAGGTGTGAAGCAAACAGAATAACAATGTTCAAACTACTTTGTACATAGCGTTAATTAATTTGACATAATTGGCAAGTAGCCTATTAGCTATAATAAATACTTGTTGTTTCAATTTGAAAATAACAATTTAGACCACATAGGAAAGAAGGAAACACAATACAGATTACCAGTTGTAGGATTTGCCTCACTGAACAACATCGACCAGACCGGACTGACTCTAATCTGAGGAAATCATTGACAGTATACAGACTCCCTGAGTGCAGTCGGCTGTAGAAAGAAGTCGGTTGCGGAGACAAAGCTGAACTACCTGGAAACAACACCTACACCTCCAAAATATCTGGCAAACTTCTCCAAAGTCCAGGATATATGCTGAAATCCTTTCACCAATAATTTCCTCAGAGAGGGAAAACAGTGTGCCAGACAGCTGCTAATGCTTCTTTGGAAACAAGAAACACCAGATTTTAATTAATGTTAATATTTACTACATTTGTTCTATTGATTTAATTCTCATTGATGGACTGATATTTGTTTAATGGAGTACATATAATTGTTAGTGATAGTCCCTGTGTGTGTTGTGTTTTCTTTTTGGCAACTAATACGTTTGTAGTTCATGTCAATAAAGCGTATTTGCGTTGCTAATTCAAGGATTTGCTGTTAAAATGTAAAAGCTTTCATGATCAAGAAATCAGACATTTATAAATATGAAAATATTGCAGATTATGACTTCAGAGTGTACCCCAGTTAAACAACCACCACACTCCTTTTTTCCCTGCTGGTTTTGCTGATCACATTGTTCTTTGAAGTATTTTAATACCACACTTATCAGCTACGACTGGGAGACGTAATATTGGCTTTTACTTATTTTATGTCACTCTGGATAAAGGCGTTGGCTAAATGCCTAATATGGAAAGTGTGAATATAAGAGCATCAAAGATGGCACTGCTATGCTAACAGTAAAGCCTGTGACCTTTCTGTGCCACCCATCCACACACACATACTTACACACAAGTGTTTTCAGTGTCCCTCTGTGGACCACAGTCATCTCTCTGTTTTGCTGGTGAAGCTCAGTGCTGGGCTCTTGGTTTAATTAAGACAAAAGTGGCCCTGAAAATCCTCCAAATGTGAGAGCTCCGAACCCCCTGTGGAGCAGAGAGGAAATGGAACGACGAAGAGATAGAGAGAGACAGGGAGAGCGATAGTGAATCGCCAAATCCTGGATTTAAAAAGAGATGGACCCGTCAAAATGGGACTAAAAGAAGTGGGCAGAAGGGTGGGAGTAGATGAATTAACCTCTCCATGACTCCAGTGCTTGAGTGTATATACACTATGTCCATGTTAGTGTGTAGGTGGGACTTAAAGCCATGTTACCACTGTTTTATCTGATAGTCTCATTGGTTAAACTGGCCTGCATGACAGCCATATATCAGAAACACCATTAAAAAGAACTAGTAATCTATAGTTGTTTAAAAAAATAAACTATACAAGGATCAAACTAAGAACACAAGTTGCAAAGATTAGACCAAGCAAGGATTTTGTAAGTCTTAAATCTAGATATTCAAGTCATGACAGGTCTTAAACGTTTGGTTTCCTGTCATAAAAGAGTAATAACTTGTTCTTGACTAAATATTAGACCATTTGGAGCAACCATAACCATAACCATACCCATAACTGCCTTCACAAAGTAATGGTAATACTGGATTTATACTTTACACAAGAACCTATAGATGCCAATTATATTTATACCTATTATATTTTAGTGTTGGATTTCACCTGCTGCTATTACTTGGTAAATTCATACTTTAGTGCTGTTTTCATTTATACTTTATTTTGTATTATTCATAGTATTTATTATCATATTTATTATCATTATTGTTATTATTAGGTATTTTTCGTATTTTATTCACAAACTGTGTGTGAGTTCACGTGTTGGTTTTATTTTCATATCTTTTTACACTGTGAGTAATTCCTGAGTCTTTCCTTTACATGCACAATGCACTGAAATGAAAATGAAACCATGGAATCTTGAAATCTCGATATCACGACCTCAACACAAAATCAGTGTATAATCTGTAATTGGGCTTTGTGATGGGTCGACCTTACTATAACTGAATATGACCATTCTTTGTAGTAGTGTATTTAAGTTGTTTAATTCACTGTAGTAGGGAGTAGGCAGAGGGTTTGTGTTGGAAATGTCTCCACAGATGTGTGTTACTGTTAATACTTGAAGCTCTAAGCAGTTCTTTCATGTGTAGCTTTTTTTAAATGTGTTTTTACTTTTTAGTTGCACTATTGTTGTTGTTTCATTGTTGTCTACCTCACCGTGGGTCAGAGTGAAACACAATTTCAATCTGCTATGTGTTCTGCACATGTAGTTAGAATTGACAATAAAGTGACTTTGACTTTTTTGGGTTTACTGAGAGGAAGAAGATAATGAAACCTTTTTTTTTTTTTTTTTGATACATTCTTCTTTTTTTTTTCACTCTGAATAATCTCAACCAGCATCAGAAACTTGTAGGAGTCACAATCACGGTCCCCTTGTGGTATTTCAAACAAGTCCTCCAAATTAAACGACCACATAGAGCGTTTGTACTTGCACTCCAGAATCATTTATTAGAGAGTAGTACTGTGCTGTTACAGATAACAGTAAAAAAAAAAAAACTTTTATACACAGTGGTTAAAGGCTTCTTAGGTTTAGGTACTAAAAACACTCAGTTAGCGTTAAGAAAATATGACGGTTTGGGTTAAAATGATCAGCTGAAACGTGATAAAATGTGGCAACTGCTGTCGGTATGGCAACAGTAAACATCTCATTGAAACATGGCACTCATGGTTGGACATGGGACTTTCTTCTGCAGCTTTCGCCCATTTTTTGCCATCTATCTATCTAACCATCCACCCAACCCGCATCCTCACAATGAAATCACCTTATATTGACGTCATCTAAACAGCTAAAGTTCCCTGGATCATAGACACCTGTCACTCAAATGTTATTATGTCACTTCTAGCAACTAAATGTATGGGCTGTGTTGGCTTTCTCGGAAAAGCACTGCTTGGTATTCCCGTAACCATTCCCATGTGTTGTAACATTTTTGAGGAGGTACAAATCAACTACAGTATAGCCTATGGTATAACTTATGTAGGTACAGTTTTAAGTATAAATCTAACTTATGTAGTATATAGAACTAGCATAAATCATTAATGCTATGAAAGTTGTGTTTACAGTTACTTTTCTGGACTTATTTCTTTGTAATAAATGGAAATCTTTTGACAAACACACACAATGGACTGTGCAATTTCACATCTTGTAAAATGTAGGCCTCTCTTTACAGCTACACACACAATTCAGTATAGATACATTATACTACAGTGCAGTTATGTAAGATGAAAACACAAATGAGGTCACTTTTAATTCTCTACAGACTCTCCGCACTCACAAACATGCACAGAGTAAAGAGAATTTGAAGCAGAGCAGGCAGACACACCTGAGAACCTGCATGCTCTGTTTGAGAGGGAGACCTGTTGTTACCTGCCTTTAGGCTGGGCTCACACACACACACACAGACACACACACACACAAATACACACACACATGATCTGTGGCTAAACAAACCAACCACCCCAGGTGTGTGTGACTCTGTATTTGTGTGTGTGGGCAGGCGGACCCTCCATCAGCATCCTGTCACACACAAGATGTTTATCCAATTTGTCAAGATAATCTTTCCTCAAACTGGCTGCCAAATAGGGTGCTTCGGCTCTCGCTCTCTCCTTCTTACTCACTGACACACACCTGGGGGAAGGTTCACCGATACCCACTGCTTGGCCTGAAATGGAGGCCCTCTCCTCCATCTTGCTGGCAGGTACCTTGTGTATGTTTCTGTGAGAGAGAGTGTGTGTGTGTGTGTGTCTCTGTGTGTGTGTGTGTGTGTGTGTGTGTGTGTGTGTGTGTGTGTGTGCGTGTATGTGTGTGTGTGTCTGTGTGTGTCTTGTGCACTGTACCCCACAACAAAAACTCTAACCATTAAAACCATTAAATACTTTTGACTGATTGAAAAAACATTTATCTCATTAACTTACTGTATATCCCATTTACAGTCCAGGATGATAGATAATAATAGTGGGAACCTGTTTCAAAAGGAAGTACATCACTTTAAGGAAGTAAAGAGTTAATTGAGCCTTTGAATAGTTAATATTACATATTTTGTTCCTCAATTAAAACTCCACAACTGCAACTGTGTATGTTAAACCACCATAATGGATTTTTTGGCTACTTGGGAGACGTGCAAAAATCAGTAAATTGACATGAATCATCTTATAGTATAAGATATTATGGCAAATGTGTTATCAAACAAGTGTACTTGCACATCCAGCAGATACAACATTAGCAACATTAGCATTCATTTGGAGTCATGTTTCTGGGCAACTAGTGAATTTAAGTCCAATATTCACTTTCATTTAGCTCCTAATGTGCCATAATGCTCAGTGGCTAGTCGCTAACTTTCTATGTGCTGCTTGGTGCTGACAATAGCCACCTTCTACTTCTGGAAAAAAGGTTGATAAGGACAGTGAGAGTGGTCCAAAACAGTAAAGTTGTGGGTCATGACACCAAAATGATGAGTTGAAAGATGTTTAAGTCATGGTGGACCCAGCAGTCAAAAAATAATTCATTGCATGTTCATCACCAACCTTTAATTTGGTGTGCAGTTATAAAATCCATTAATATTAAAATACTGAGCAGTTAACCTACTAAGCACAATTCAGAATGTGTATTTATTCCATTGTCTGCCTTTTCAGAAGCAATTTTCAGAATCAAGTGATCAATGAACTTTGCTAGTAAAACAGATAATATTCAAAAACATCTGAAAGACAGACTACAAGCTATAGGTGCTAAAATGACTGCAGTTGCTCACTATGCTGTAAGCTAACGCATCTACAGTATAGAGAAAGTTCAGAGATAAATCTATGCATCAGATGAGCTGCCCATCAAGGAGCTTTCATACTGTCAGCTTTAAAGTTTAACATTTAAAAACTGGGTTATTGGATTTTGGAGGTTTTAATAGTTTGTTGATCTTGAAGCTCAGTCACCAAAATAAAATATGTTATCAGAAATTCTGTCAGGTAGTGATCTTCATACAGAGATTACCAATCTGACAACATTATCAGGAACAATGTTTGATGTTTTCCACCCAGGATTAAACCTAATGTTGTCAGTTACATCCATATAAAAATGGCACAGTGATTTGCATAAATAAGTAATGAACACCCAACATGTTTTACATACACACGGAGACTCCGAAATTGATGCATAATTGCAGCAACACTGCATAAAACACGCTCACATGCACCAGCTCTTTCTCTTGTGTGCTCACATGCAAATGCACACAGAAACACACACACACACACACACACACACACACACACACACACACACACATGCATGAAGTCAAAAATCCTGGAATATAGCAAAGCTGATGATTTTCTAATGAATGGTTTCATTGGCCATGGTTAGGATTAGTGTAAAGGGATTGGAGGGGAATATTTACGTGGTTTTAATGATTCCACAACTTTATATTTAGAGGTTCGTCTTATCGGTACCAATCATCTCCCAGCTTGGAAAACAAACCTCAGAGTCGAGCGACGGCACAATTACACGCCTCTGCCACGCACACATTGGTCTGTCGCCTCCGACACCATCTGTAGAGTTAATGTGTAACATATTAAAATGTCTCTGGGAGGGAGAGATGAACGACTTAAAACAACTTAAACACTTTAAAGTCGTGAGCCCATCCCTCATCAAACATTTTTAACACTCTTACTTATAAGTTTAGCTTTTTAAATGAAAAGAACAGAAGGCTTCATGTGGATATGTAAAATCCCACTCACACTTCACTAAATATTATTCCTTAGCTGGAAACGCTCTGACAGAATATGAAAGTGTTGTAGATTTGCTTGTGATTGTTGTAGAGCTGCAGCTCTATTAGTGTTAAGGCCGTGACATGCTGGGAAATATGACAAGCTACCTCGCCCAAGGACTCACTTCAAGTTCAACACCCCTGCATTATTAAAAGGATCCAAGAGGGACAGTATTCATGTTGCTGCAATCTTATGAGATGGATTCTTGCTTCTCTTAGTAAGTCTGAATGGTAGACCTTTTCCTCAGAGTCCAGCTGGTGTCAGGGATGATTTCTTCAAATTAACATCAAATTATTGCAGCAAGAACCGTTTTTTTATTAACTGTTTTCAGTTAGTAAAAACAGGTTCTTGCTATCAGTTAGATAGGAAGGAGGACCTTTAGTGTTAAGGCTGGGTGATTTTTGAAACAAACCAGTTCACAGGAAGTGTTATCTAATCATGTGTAAGGACATTAAGTGTTTATACTGTTGCTGGAGTGGCAAAACACCTGCTGTAGAAAGAGGCAAAACACCATAGAGGTTGATATTGGGATAGCGATGTATGCTTTCGTTTTCTGAATGCATTGATATGGTGTTAAACTAGATCTTATACATAAAACCCCAACCGGTCGAGGCAGATGGCCGCCCACTCTGAGTCTGGTTCTGCCTGAGGTTTCTTCCTGTTAAAAGGGAGTTTTTCCTTGCCACTGTTGCCAAGTGCTTGCTCATGTGGGAATGTTGGGTCTCTTTAAAATTAAAACCTGAAGAGTTCGGTTTAGAACCCCGCTATACAAATAAAGATTGATTGATTGATCGATTGAGAAAAAGTGATAATCAGACCCTACATCCTTTCAGACCTCTGCACACCTGGCCTGTTGTCGCATGAAGTGGTCGTGCTTGTTAAACAAAACTTTTGAATGGTACCCTTTCCAATTCTGATGTTGAGAAAGTATGGGGGAGAATGAGTTTTGAAATTCTGATTGATGATCCAATTATTATCTGTAAAGTACACTACCCCATTTAGAAGCAAGCTAGCTGTAGACCGCTACGAATAAAGTTAGGGTTAGGGTTAGGTTAGAGGTTAAGGTTAGGGTTTAATTATCATGACTGGGCTGTCAGTTAGGTGGATGCATGTCTCTACATGTGTATGACATAGTTTGTAAAGCAGTGATAAATAAACAGTGAATGTTTTAAGGCCATGAAAAGTCTCTGTTAGCCTCTTGGGTTTGAATTGAGTTTGAATTTTGCTTTGAGTTTAGACTGAGATATGAATATGCTTTGGATTTTGACAATTAGTTAGTTTGGCCACCATGCTCCTGCTCTTGAATTACTTACCAAAATCAATTTCTCTGTCTGTAAGTAATCAATCAAACCAAATTCAATTCCAGGAAAAAGCTATACACACTATTTGAAACTCTCCAAATCAGAAAAAAGACAATAATGCCAAAAAATGCCCTATGGATCTTTGTGATTAGTGAGCTCTTATGATTGTGTAAATAATGACTGTACTGTAAATAGTGTAAGTAGTGTGATGTGGTTAAACTGCTGCAAAACCTTTGACGAGGGAGGCTGCGGCAGGTATTTGCACATACAAATATGTGACGTGACTGCCACCCAGGAGACCATGACTCACATCCATCACGTCTCCTGTCAGTGTCGGTTTCCTTTTAACCTTTTTTGTTTTTAACCTAACCATAAAAAAGTACTTTTAGTCACCTGAACTTAACTAAACCCTAACCGCTGATTAAAAGAATGTTTTGTCACGTGCTTTTAAGGACATGTTACACAAGAGGTTTCTTATTTTGGTTTCCCTAGCCAGGACGCTTTGCCCACCTACACGGCTCATAAAGGCGCTCGGGCTGCACTAGCCTTTAATGTGTGTTATCAGACTTCAGGGGAGAGCGAAATGCCTTGAAGGCTGCAGCTTGAAAACCATGTGCACACAACACTGATGAGGCTTTTCTTATCTGGCCTCTGAGAGACCTCCAATCAAAGACAGAAATTTGACTTGGTGGCAGCATATGGCTTTAAAACTAGTTGTAGCCTGCTCTTTGTTCTATGTCCTGTCTTGTGTCGTTCCCTCTCTCTCTCTCTCTCTCTCTCTCTCTCTCTCTCTCTCTCTCCCTGACCCACACACACACACATGGAACCCCGTCCCTCTCCTCTTAGAGGAACACACTCAAAAACAGACTTGTCATACAAAAACAGAGCAGTCTTATCTTCATCTGTGTTTTGCTGTTTTGATGAACGTTCGGATGTTTTTCCTACAGCACCCAGTGAGGTAAGTAGCCCACACACACACACACATACACACACACACACAAACGCACTGGTATAGTAGAAGGACTATGAGACAGGTTAGGCAGGTTTTTTTCCACTAGACTGGGACTAAACATGAGCTGCTTGTTTAGGAGCAGCTTGCACCATCACCACCCACTTCACACAGGCCTGGTGGAAAGCTTAATATCCAGCGACAGTCATTCTCACTGTTACCTTTGTGTCCCTTATCGGCAAGCACAAGTTTCTCAACAGGGCAATGTTGTTCAAGAGTATGAAAATATGTGGATGTTGCAAGTAAAGTGGTGGAAAATGTTGGGAATGGTAGAGTTCAGGAACTCTGTGTTAGTTTTGGTTGGAATTGTGAAGAGACAGAAATATATTATACACCCAATTATGAATTTAAAGCCATTGGAGGACGTCTTTGTATCTCAACCTTGCAAAGTTTTATATATATATATATATATATATATATATATATATATATATATATATATATATATATATTCTGGGATACATGTCTAAAGTTGTATGACACAAATTCTTAAGCTAATTGCAGGCAATATGCAAGTCTCTGATTACTATTATATGTGATTCTTACACAGACCATTCAAACCTAAAGATATAATATTCAAGCTGTTTGGCTATGAAATACACATTGTTCCTTCTTTTGAAAACTTGTTAAGTCAAAACTTTTTTTTTTCTTCAAAGTCCAAAGTCAAGTCTTTACAGGATCAGCTCTCGAGGATGTCAGCTGTCTGATGATGCAAGTCAAGAATATCATGTGAGTATTTTTGTGCTCCATGCATGATGTTTTTGCACTTTCAGAAGATTTTGTTAAGATGAGAAAGAAACAATGTGGAGCAATTGTTGTGGTCCTACAACATGCTCTCAACTGCTATCTCATCTTTTTCCCTCCAAAAAAGTGATATAATGTTTCTTTACAATTTTTGTGGCTACGTAATTTATTCTAAGCACATTGGTGACAGTTTTTTCTTATTAAAGTAATTTTGGATTCCAAAGCTCTGGGCGAACACCTACTAAAAAAAGTTTGGCATTTATTGTCAGCACTTATTTTCTTCACCCTCTTTTCCCACTGTCCCCTCCTTTGACTATTTTAGCAGTATATTAAACTGATTTAGTCCCTGTATTAGAAAACCACATACCAAACATACTGATTAATATTAGGTCAGAAAGGTTTGTTTGAATTGCATACATGGAAAAGCCATAAAGGAACCAGCTACATACTTCAACAGCAATTAAACGTATCTTAACTGTGAAATCCACCATAAGACTTTCTTGTCCTCCATAAAAAAAGATAGTCAAAACTTTACCCAGACTTTTTTGACTTTCTCCAATATTCTACCAATATTAAACTCAACCTTTGAACCTAATGATTGTATCTTAACAGGATGAAAGATAAAAATAATACCTCTCCACGTCTCTCTCCACACACACACACCTGCTGCCAGGCTCAACTGTACGCTCCATCATCACATGCGTGTCTCTCTGCAGAGCTCGCAGACATTAAGTCAGCCAGCCTGTTGGAGTGATGAATAGGCTGTGGACAGCTGAGAGCACCTTCTGTCAGGGAAACAGCATCTGCGTAGATGGTGGAAAGTTGCCTCAGAATGGAAAGGACAAACCCGTTACAACCTTTTTAAATCAACATTCTTCAGTGGCCTTTCTTCCAGGTACAGTGGCACAAGGCTGAGCATTATGTCAGATAGAAAATCAGAAATGGCCATTGTGGATATTCTGATTTCACTTTCACTGCTTTCTAGTGCTTCACTGCAAAAAAAAGAATACAGATATTGAAGGAGACCGATTATGTTTTCCCTTATTTTTAGTTGTAAATATAATAATGTTGTTGTATGTTCATATTAAACGTGGCCTAAGTATCAAAAAATGAACATATCTAGAGGTACAAAAACTCTTTAAAAACTTTTTGTGCTTGTACTATTCCTCCTTGCATTATTTCTAAGTGATCTGCTGAACAAACAGCTCCAAATATCTCCATAATGTTGTTGTTTTGACCAGTTTTTAGTGCTGCTAATTATATTATATATATTTAAGTTCTGCTAATTCAGTGGTGAACCAGTTTTATTTCCTGTAAACACTTCACAATAGAGGTTTTACGCTATTAGAGTAGATGATAAGACTGTTAACATGAGGCAGTAAAGTAGAAAATGTTGGGTTTGTACCAGTGGTAACTTCACATGACTCTCATATGGAAGACAGGAGCTAAAACTGCCTGTTAGAGACAGAGGCTGAACTAAGGGACTGCGTAAAGGGCCATTATAAGATACATATGGAATTTTTTAAAACCATGAATCACACAAAGCTTCTCAAGTAAAGTCCAAAAATAATAATATAGAGCTGTAATTTAGCATAATAGGTCTCCTTTAATGGTGCAGGAAGCTGATGTCTTTTTAGCTAGTTATCTATCCCAGTGCAACAGCTGCTATACTGCTTTATCAGTGATATTGAGCAAAACAGAAAATTACCAAGATGGTTCAACAGTTTCCATGATCATAATGCATGATTTGTCCCTGTATTTATATTTTAGTATAAAAGACAAGGTCACTATACAATACCATATGCGGTTTCCTCTGACAAATATTTGACATAACCATATAGTGTATTACTGAGCTTATATCAGGGACACTTATGATGAAAAAGAGGCAGATTTCTTTTCTTTACCCATTATGAAAATATTTTTGTGGGCACTTTTTGGTCAGTCCTCTGGCAGTAAAATATGTTGTTTATGCATTCACTCTGGAGCGACACATGGGTTTTCTGATCTCATAATTTTATGTCTGATCTGAATAAGACATATCCTGATATTTTTCTTAAGAGGACAGTCTCATTTTTTTCCTTGCAAGGTGAAAATTTAAACTTCAGTAAGCAAACTCCTATACTGTAATTTGCCAATTCAATCAAGTTTTTTCATCATTTTCCATCACAGTAGGGTGATATGATTATGCCCGGTTCCTGATGCCTCTACCTACAATTTGCACACTGATTCAAATCATGATCCTACATAGCTAGGTAGCTCTAAAATCAACATAATACTTTGATCAATGTGAAAAAGGTTAAATGCTCATAGCAGCTGCGACTGAAAATTACATTGGTGGACAGATATATTACCAGCTGCGAGGAGTTGAGTCTGTGTCTGAGTTTGTCACTAATGTCATTGTGCATATGACATCATGCATTGTTTTTGAGCATTGAGCTATTTTGCATCTTCATGAGCACTGCATATACAGTATATGCATGTATGTGTGTATGTGTGTGAGTGTGTGGTCATGCATATCCTGTAAGTGTCCAGATGAGTGTAAAATGGGGCTGTTAAGTGGACTAAAAAAAAGTTTTTCAGTGCGCCTCACTCTGGTTTTAGTTCTATCCCAAAGCACAATGTAATGGAGCATGACAGCTCCCTGGTTCCCTGACAACCTTTGATCCCAATCATGGTGGTGTGGGACCCTACCCTACCTTACTCTATTCTCACACAGGCACACACTCACACACACACCTCAGCACATTGTTTCAACAGATTAGAGGAGATTGCCGGAAAACTCTGTCAGACGTGCAGCTTGTGTGCACAGCAGAATGAGTTAGAGAAGACTGGGAAGAAAAGTTCCTACTTCCTGTCTGTCTCTTGTTTTCTCATGGGTGACTTTTACATGTTGACATGTGATACAATTTTAAAGGTGTATTCTGTTTTTCTAAAGTCTTGAATAAAGTTGTAAAAGAATAAATGTCAATCTTCTAAACATTTTATAACCAGTTGATATTAGTTTGATTGGAATAAACAGGAGAAGAGGGGTGATAGCATGGTGAGCTATCAAATCGGGATCTTTATTTTCATCTTAACTTTCCTGTACATCATTTTTTTAAATTACATTTATTGCATATAGAAATTTTGGGTTTGGTTTACAACCCCAAAATCCACCTCATACTTGTGCCCTGAGGTTGCTCAAGGGTCAATACATGCACACCTGTTGCAATACATCAAATATGAAATGATAATGTCTGTATTTAATTGTGTTATTATAGAAGATATTTTTGTATGTGTGTGTTTGTTGACAAGCGGTAATGGGCCGTGATTTCGTCTGCACTGTAGTATCACGGCTCTTTCTCTCGTCATTAAAATCAGCAACAACACACACACACACACACACACACACATAGACACACACACTTACATCTGTCTGTCCGTCTCCTGTGGTTAGTGTCAGTGGTTGTCAGTGTGTGTGTGGCTGCGAGACACTTCTAATACTTGTGACAGAAGCCCAACCAAGCAGAAAAGAGGCCACCACACTCGCATGTAAGTACACGCACACGCACACACATAGACACAAGTGTGCATCATGCACGCACACACACACACACACACACACACATACACACATACACACACACACACACACACATACACACACACAAACACACAAGTGTGCGTGATGCAGATGTCCAGTGACAGCTCACTGCTGGGGGTCATCTGGAGGCAGCTGCCTGAGGGACAGAGGGCAACACATACGTGCACTCATAAGTACGTCATCATGTATAGTTTGGTATGTTGTGATCAACATATTTTTGTCACATTAGCAGAAATTTGTCAGTGATATTTAAAAAAAAAACATATTTAGCTACAGTATCCCACGACCTAGGTGATATTCTGCTTTGTTTTTTTTCTACATATTTTTTTGTGACCAACTTTTTTTATTACTTTCATCCCAATACTTGTAAGAGTAGAGAGTGCACATCTCAACAGGAATGCATAAAATACACACTCTATGTGAATTAAAAAGCCAGTCACGGTTTTTACATTACCAAAACTCAACAAAAGCAGTCTGCACCCCCTTACTCTATGCCCACTGGCTGCAAAAAACCCCCCAAAAAAACAGGAAAAAACAAAACAAAATAGACCATAGCTGCCAAGTTTCCCATGTCATCTATTAGTACACACACATTTAAATATACTGTTGTTGAAGAGTATATACAGGATCTTGAAATCCACAGTCCAGTTACACAAATGGAAAAACAGCATGTTAAAGAAACTGTACCCTCTAGCCTTTGTTTTGACCTCCAAATCTGTTTACCCCTTCAAACTTTTAAAGGAGTCATTTGAACTCCTGAGCAGCCCCACCAATGCTTGAATAGATTGTATATTAGCTGTTTGTGTCTGGGCACCAGACGCTTCAAATAATGGTACTTCATAAAATGACAGTGTCCACTAAAATATGCTAAGTTTGTGTGGAGGTTTTCGTCTCAACCATTGGGAGTGTTTTATAAGCACATGGAGTATTAACTGGGAATGTAACTGCACACAGTCTCCAATAAAACAGAAGGTGGGAGTGCAAATATTTATAGTCTGCACAACATGTCTGAATTATTTTCTATATTAAAACATGCCAACCAGCAGTAGCAGCAATGCAGATTAACTGTCCAACACTGTAGATATAAACAACTTCTGCAATGATTTATGGTTCTGTTACAGCTGTTGGAGATGTTTCCCAGCTACTGTCAATGCATTAGTGAGTCTATTAGTGTCTACAGTTATAAATTATATAGTGCAAATTGATTGAAGTATTATATGGCATGCAATTAAGCAAAATAAAAAGTGTGTATGTTACTTATTATAATTTTATTTTGTATATATATATCATATATCACATATATCTTGTGATAGGAGAGAATGATGGTTAGTTAGTCAGATTAATCTCCACAGTCAACATCTTTGTTCACTTTCATATTTGTGCTGTGTTTGTTAATATTCACAGTTAATAGTATTGTAGTTTGTGTTATTAGGTCCATGTAACCTTCACCCGCTTCACCCCTGAATCAGTCACTCATCCTGATCTCTGTCCTTTCTGCCTCTCTTCACTCTCCTGTCACTTTATCCCCCTCACTGTGCACCAATCCACCTCTCCCCTCTCCTTCAGCTGTATCCAAAGAAGAGGAGGAGGTGAAAAGAGGGATGAGGTAAGTGAAGCGGGGTGTAAGAGGGGAGTGGGGTGTAGGGGGGCAGGAGAAACCACCAACCCCTGTGGAGAGCGCTGCTCCATTCCCACACCACAGGTGACTGCCCTCCATCCCTCCTACATCCCTTCTGCCCTGCCTCCCCTTTTTTTTTCTCTCATCTTCCCTTGTTTGTCCCCTCACAACAGTGCCTCTCTTACTTCACATCTCTTCTTAAAGGAACAGTTTTGCCCAAAATAAAAATGTTGTCAATATCCTCTTTTAACTTTACCATCAAGGTCATAAAAGTACATCAAACTTCAGTAAGACACATTTCTTCAAAAGCACTTGAGTTGCCTAAAATATGTCTGCTTATCACCAGACAAGGTGATAGTGGACAGTTTTCAAGACCCTGGATATCACTTTCATTTCACTTCACAAACATTCAAAGTCCAAGTTAAAATTTTTATAATATCTGCTTTTAGAAGGTAAAGCCAGTTATAGCCTCATAAAAGGTATGGTATGTGTTAGAGGGAAAAGTATGGTTATAACTATAACAACAAAAAAATAAGTATGAAAAATATCAATCATTTGTCTGTGATGGAACAAGAAATGACATTTTTTCACGTTTTTTGAAGTCACAATAATTGTCACATTTAGCTTTAAAATATTTGAAATATGTTGAAATCTGATGCTTGACGCTTGATGCTTTTTTGTTAAGGATAAAACGAACAAAGTTACAGGAGGTGTTGGGAAGAATGCAGACATGTAACTCCTATCATTTTCAGAACAGATAATAAAGTAGTTATTAAATCCCTTTGACTTTAATAAAATGAATAGTCCACTAAGAAAAGCAAAATTATTGATTGGTCAGAAACATCACTCTGAGCCTCTTATGTTCATTCCAGAGGGCAGATACAGCTGTTGGACTTCAATAATTCAAGTTTTAAAAGAGATGCCATCACATTTTGACACAGACAATCTCGCTAAACCACATATGAGTAAACCAGATTAGAAACATTTATCATATTCATTCATATTTTCTTCACTTATCTTCCAGGACCTGGGGACCGAATAAAGAAGTGAAGAGGAACGAGTCTGGTTTTTCCAGGCCACCAAACTAATTAGAACAAATAATATCTCCCACCACCCCATTTCTACTTCCACCAGCTTCCACCTGTTTACAGCCTAAGGTCAGAGGCCAGGGGTTAGTGGGGGTTCGTGAAGGACCCTGGGGGTTCACAGGGGTCATGGTGTTGTGTGTGTGTGTGTGTGTGTGTGTGTGTGTGTGTGTGTGTGTGTGTGTGTGTGTGTATGTAGATGTGAGGGAGTTGGCATTATGTAAGAAAAACATGACTTAGCTTTTGTTCCATCTACTGTAGCATCATGATGCAGTTATTCTGGTTGATTAGACTCAGGTTGAAGTCTGGCCAAGCTATTAGTCATAAACTGAAACATACAAATCCAATCTGCTATAGTAACTATTTCAGTGGCTGTTCAACACCGGTTAAAAATGTCCCAAACATAGCGAGAATCACAGCACACAGACAAGTGGTTGCATAACCGAAACAAACAAAAGATGAATACTACCCAAAACCATGAATTTCTACTCAATAAGGCTTAAACTGAGCATTACCATCAGTTTTGCTCCGGTTCCCTCTGTGAGTCCTTCATAACAACATTATGCATTAAAGTCAATGGCCTCTCAACTGAGACTGATTATCTTTTATCACTTCCTGCTGGTCATGTGATTATGTCACATGATTATGCATGTGTCCCCATCACCCAGATTCCCACATTATGAATGATTTTGAAAGCATCAATTAATTACTTTCTTATTGTGTGGAAAGAAACATGAGAACATGACATGGACTATCAAGATCTTGGTTCCAGTGTCATATCACAAACGAGCATGAAGGATGTGGGTTTAAAAAAAAAATGTGATCAGATTTATTAAAATAAATGAATTACATATATATATACAGTATATATATGCCTAATTATTAACTCTTTGTGTTGGTGATACACTGACAACGACAGAAACATACATCACATTATACTCCTTGTGTAGCAGTTACAGGTTTTACTACTGTCCATTTCCTTCCCTGTAACTTCTCTCCCTCTCTGTCTCTCTCTCTCTCTCTCTCTCTGTCTCTCTCTCTCTCTCTCTCTCTCTCTTTCTCTCTCTTTTTCTCTCTCTCTCTCTCTCTCTCTCTCTCTCTCTCTCTCTCTCTCTCTCTCTCTCTCTCTCTCTCTCTCTCTCTCTCTCTCTCTCTCTCTCTCTCTCTCTCTCTCTCTCAAAACATGAGATCACCTGGCAGTGAGACATGAGGGTTCAAGTTCCACAATAGCCCTATCATACTGTGTGTGTTGTGTGTGTGTGTGTGTGTGTGTGTGTGTGTGTGTGTGTGTGTGTGTGTGTGTGTGTGTGTGTGTGTGTGTGTATCTGTATTATCACACTTCATCTCCTGTTTGGGTTTCAGTAGGTTACACACGGCTGCTGAGAGGGGCTGTATGATTACCATTCATAGTGCTACAATGAGCTCATCTGATTTCATACACACAGTCACACACACATGCACACATTTCCATGCACTGAATTGAACATAAACACGGGCAATGCATGTATACAAACACACACACACACACACACACACCGACACACACACACATACACACACGCACTTACATAAACACACGTACATACACATATGCACAGACCACAAGGTTGCTGTAATAAAACAAACAATGTGAGCTCAATCATAGCATTGTTTTTGTTTATGTACAAGGTTTTCTATGACCTCAGTTCAAGTTGTACTAACTACTGTTTTTGTGTGGGATACTGTATCACCTGGTCTCTCTCTTGAATGTCCTAAAACACATATGCCGTTGGTGAAATCTATCGCTGAATGTCTTTGGTGAGGTTTACATCTCAAGCTTCTTATTTTTTTGACTGTTATCAATGTATTTATATGATGTTTATTACAAGTAATCTGTTAAATATTAGTCTGTTGTCCTGGAACTTAAATTCACTGGGGCATACCATGACTCATTACCAAAATGTGGGATCCCTGTTGTGTCTTGTGTTCAGTTGATAACAAAGTCTTATGGCTTAAGAAACCACAAAACCCACATCTGGATGTAATCATGAACTATCAATTAGATTTTGTCCCTCATTTGCTCTTGTACTAACAATACTGCTGCCCAAAACAACAGAGGTTAATAATAAATAATCATAATATCACATTCTTTCTATTATAGCATGCTTTGTTATACCTTACTGTCAGTTACTTGTAATGAAAGCAGTAGTTGATCTGCTACACTGCCTGCAAATCACTCAGGATTAGAGAATTAGCTTAATGCCTAAAACGTGAAAATGTAAATTCATTGACCAGAATCTGCTGCAGCTATGATTAATTTGCAAATTAATTTCATTTTAATTAATCTTAATTTAGCATTTTTGTATTTAATAACATCCGTTTCTTCTCCTGCAGGTAGAATTCAGCCTCATGTTTCCATATTAGAGGCTTTTGAATGTGTTTTTACTGAAGGACCTAAACAATCATTTGAAAATGAGAGAGGTACTTACACTCTATTGTAAATTGATGTTAAGAAATATGAAGCAATTCTGTCCCATGTTTCTGTGAAAAACTTATTGAGACTATCTAGAAGTGCAATTGTGGTGTTATACATGTACTACCAATCAATGTAACAGTAATATCATTAGTCCCATTCATGTCATTTTGAGTAAAAGTAGACTAATAATCATGTAATCTATTGATATTTTGCTTTATTTCATGTTGCAATACTGTAATTGTAGCATCAAAATGAACCCTGCTAGTAAAACCACACTTCATTTGAAGCTTTTTAATCTTAAATTGAGTTTAGAAAAAGACCTGCACCAACATGTGATACAGTAGGTGCAAACAAGACACTGCCAGCCTCTTTCATATGTTCTGGTCCTGTCCGAAGCTTACCCTGTTCTGGAAATCCATTTTTGATGCCTTGGCCACTCTCCTGCATTACCCACTCGAACCTTGTCCTCTGAGTGCTATTTTTGGGGTTGTTCCGGCTGGTGCACATCTACGTGCCACTCAGGCAAATGTATTGGCCCACACCACTTTATTAGCTAGGAGATTGATACTGTTCAAATGGAAGGAGGCTTCCCCTCCTACTCATGCACATTGGATTAAGGAAGTTATGCAGTCGTTAAAACTAGAATGATCTAGATGATCTATATCTAAATTTCATTTGACATGGAAGCCTTTTCTAGTTTTTGTGGAGGAATCGGATGCTCGATTACTTGCTGAAAGGGGTCAGCTTACAATTTAGGTTGTTGCTCTCCCTCTTTTGTATTTGCTTTGTTCTTATTTTTTTCCCTTATTTTTTATTTTATTTATTAATTGTATTTATTTATTGTATTTTATTTATTTATTTATTGTCTTTTTTTTTTTTAATCCACTTTACGAATTCTGTTATGGGTTAATTTGATGTCTTGGATAACTTGCCGAACGGGGGTGGGGATGCAAGGATGGGTGGGTTGGGAACTATAGTCCAGTGTTTACTTCAGGAATTGTACTGATTATTTTGAAAATGAAAAATAAAAATAAACCTTGTTCAAAAAAAAAAAAGAAAAAGACCTGCAGGTACTGATGTCACCAGGTGGGTGACCTTTACTGCATCAGATAAGGTAAGCTGTCAGATGTCAATTTCTAAAGGTTTTGTTTTGAGTTTGTTTTCTTGGAAGGTGCAGCAGTAGGTATGGTAAATGAATGTGCCGTTACAAAACCATAAAAGTCATTCATAAATGTCATTTGAACCTAGTTGAACAGAAATCCACAAGCAAACTTTGTCAAAGTATGAATCCAGGTGAGGTCTGCATGAGGCAGGGCTTCAAACCTTCAGCATGCCCCACATATTATGTTACCACGGCAACTACAGTACACCTATCTTTCTAGCAGCCAACCACTAAACCCTGTGTGACCTGATAATTACCAGGCCACACACACAGACGGACACACACACACACACACACACACACACACACACACACACACACACACACACACACACACACACACACAGGTGATAACTAGATAAACAGAAGTTAGACAGATTGTCAGGAAGGCAGGATGGTACGCAGACTGGCTGGTTAGCAGTCGGGCCGGTAGTTTGGAAAGTTAGACAGCTAGTCGAGTAGATAGGTGATAACAGATTGACAGACATGTGGACAAATATGATCACACAGAAGAGCAGATAAGACAGACAGGTAAAGAGACAAAACATGCATACTCTTTATATGTTTCTTAGCTGGAAAATTATAAAGCGAGGTTGACAGCCAAGTAGTCAGACGGACAGGTAGGTCAAGTAGGTACAGAGACAGAAAGGTGTCATATGGGTACAGTTGCAGAAAGGTTCAGAGACAGGTGAGTCAGAGAGTAACAGGTAAGACATGGGCTTACAGAGGTAAACATAGAAGGAAAGATACGTCAGACAGATATAGTTACAGACAGGCTCAGAGGCTTACATGTAGGACAGATGTGCACAGAGACAGATATGTTATTGGACAAGTTGGTCACACAGACACGTAGGCCAGCCATGTTGGTATAGAGATAGACAGGTGGGTCAGACAGACAGGTGAGACAGATCAGATAGACACATGAAAGACATACAGAATCAGTTACATATCAGCATAGACATGTAGATAAGACACACAGGTAGAAAGGCAGCACAGACAGACAGGTATATAGACAGACAGACAGACAGGTTGTTAGAGATGTTGGTCACACAGACAGGTACAGAGAGACAGGTAAAGAGACAGACAGACAGGTTCTCTGGTCTTCTTGCTCATAACAGCTGTAATTATTGAATTAGTCTGAAAGTTCAATCCAAGGCCTCCTCACATTTCACATCGGAGCTAAGCTGCACCACAGAGCCATAATCCTTTGCCTGCCAGTCCTGGATCAGTTTGTGTGTGTGTGTGTATGTGTGTGTGTGTGTGTGTGTGTGTATGTATGTGTGTGTGTGTGTGTGCGTGCGAGAGAGAGAGAGAGAGAGAGAGAGAGAAAGAGAGAGAGAATATGAGATATAAGAGCGAGCTTGCGTGTGTTTGTTTTCGTATATGAGAGCAAGTGCTTGTGTTTTCACTTTCCCCTCCCCTCCACACCCCTTCTCCTCCTCTTTCCCCCGCCACCCCCTGTCACACACATATACACACACACATACAAACACACACACACCTGTGTGAGTGTTTTCAGGTGTATTTGGTTTGGTTGGGAGGGAGGGAGTGGAGTTTGCTGTATTATCGCCCTGAGAAACCTCTGATCTCTAAATGCACTCACTAAAACCCTGCTGCTTGGAGGAGGGTTTACACAGACGCAAACACACACACACACACACACACACACACACTCATGCCAACAGGTGTGTTGTACTCAATGTGAACACTGATTTGCTTGCATAGAGTGTGAAACAGCACAGGAGGGTTTGGTTTGTGTGTGTGTGTGTGTGTGTGTACCACTGTTGAGGTTCTTTGATGAGAAGTACTGAAAAGGTTCTTCTTGTTGTAACTGCACTGGGTCTAATCCTGCCTGCTGACAGAGCCTCATCCCCACCACTTCCTCATGTACACCCACACACACAAACACACATACATACACACACACACACACACACACACACACACACACACACACACACACACACTGGCAGCAGCTGGTCCAGGCTTGACACGAAAGGATCAACCCATAATTGGCAGGTTACACTTTTCTGAAGTTGGAGGATTCCTGTGAAACTGACATGTTTTCTACTGTCTGTTTAATGTAGATTAAGATTATCAAAAATCTCATGAAGTCTTGTCTTCAGTAAATTTGCTTAATTCTTCCACAAAACTAATGCTTGGATGAACTGGTAACTAACCTGCTGGGACATAGTGAATAACATAGTGAATAACATACATTTGGATTTCACATGTATTTTTCTTTTTGTTGGAAACAGACCAGTTTAACACTCCACACATATTTCAATGTATTTAACATTCTGAAATTATTTCATTTGACTAAAAAGAAGCAAATATTAAACAATAAATCAATGTTGACTGAGGATAAACACATTGAGTGACAAGTAGACCATGGTTCTGGTTCTTGGTACAAACCCTGCAATCCCATGACAAAACCAATTATTGACACAACATCCATCAAATCAGTTTGCCTCACTAATGTATGTAGATATTTGCATGAAAAAAGCGAATAAATGGAGGAAAAAAGCCATATTTGGGTGAGATGGTGGGAGGGTAGAGTAGGGTAGCAGGGACTGTAAACTCTGGGGATTAAAAAAAAAAAAAAAAAAAAAGAATACACTACACTATTGTTTACATTTATTTACATTTTTTACTATTTTATTGTTACAATATTTTCCCTCAGATTTTTCAAAGCACCAATTTTGGTTCCAAAATGAAACATGTTGAGTTAATCTTAATAAGACCACCATTATTTCCTGACCATCAATACCAACGTTATGCTTATGATCACTATATAAACCATATAAACCTTTACCTTACAAGAATGGATACTATCTTGAGATATTTTATATGGGAGAGTCTCAGTTTATAGACAATAAACTGCACAATAGAAAATTGAGTACAACATTAAGACCTAGACAAGATAAGACCAAAAATAAAAGACAATGACATGTTAATATACTGTATATGTATTTAGTTAAACATTTGATATTATATTTCTCATATGACAATTTCCTAAAATACCAGAACGGTCCTTTAAAGGAAAGTTACAACATGAAACATCTGCCCTTCACTAGACATTATTGGTGGGGATTTTACAGTGGATTATTTAACAATCAGGCCAGCATGGAGGAGTTCTGTGACCTTCTTCATGACTACAGATAACAGTGCACATTGTCTGCCTCTCTTAGTCTGGTCATTATAGTATTGTATCAGTCTGAGCCATCAGTGTATGCAGTCATCTGGAAAACTCTGCAACTGTTACCTTCCTCCTCTGTCAACACCTCAACTTAACAGTATTGTGGGCATACACATACGCCCACATGCAGACACACTCACACACACATAAACAGACAGAATGGACATAATTGTGGGACACGCATGCTTGCACTCACACATACACTAGAGCATCAGAAGAAAGGAGGACACATCCGCCTTCACACTGTACGTGAGGACACTGTTATAATTTTACTACAAGTATGGACCATGTGTACCCATATAGGCTTCAATCAGACTTCAAATTGGTGCTTTAAAGAAAATATTTCAACCAAAACAACAATACTTTTCCAGAGAAGATGGACGTAAACTAGAATCCTAAAAAGCAATGTTCTGCTTTATATTCAAACACTTAAAATATAAAAGAGATGCACTTCTTTCGGTCAGTGCTGAAGGAATCATTTTAAATGCAGCTGAAATGTCAGTTTAAAGTTGCACTGGCCAGTGGTTGACTATGGCCAACACTATCTGCCACCTCCTGCTTTGGCTTCAGCACCGGCTGTGTGGCTAGGAGGTCCTCGGCCAGAGAATATTTCCATATTTACTGACACGTGTCCACATTTATCTGCAATATATATGTTGAATTAAACAGTGGCACCCTAATATCATTTATTTCTAAATTTCATCCATGTTGCTTGCCTTACATCTACAAACAATATATATAGGTATATATATATATATATATATATATATATATGAGGGTTATTTTTCAATTGTATGTTTCTATATGGTAGTTTGTTGGGCATTGTATTTTTCCATGAACTTTTCCATGATTTGACAAACTCAGAACACATATTTATTATTGCTTTATATGGACTTTAACCTCACTGAACTTACCTAACCACAGACCATGTTCACTCACATAGTCATCTGATCTATTGTTGATAATATACTGAATGAATATACTGATCATTGCAGCTTTAAATACATTAACATGTAGATAACAATTCATGGAAGTTATGGTCTAAAACTTTTCCAAGGTAACAGCTTCCTTTCCCAAGTCATCTCCTCAGGTTCAATTCAATTTAGAAGTGAAATGAGATTAGAAATAGCCTGTAAACACTGTCAAATTATGATTTCCTCTCATTAATCATTCTGTACAACAAAGAACAATTTATTGTAACTTTATGAAATGAGGCCATCAAATACATTTTCCTCATAAAACTGTAAGATGAATATTGAGTAAGGAGGGGAACACGAGGCAAGGAGGAGGAGGAGGAGAACAGGGAAAATTCCACACATGTCTGAGGCAAAGTGAAGGCTTAGCTGGCTCACCGGGGCACAGCAAGACAAGCACGCACGCACGCACGCACGCACGCACGCACGCGCACACACACGCGCACACACACACACACACACACACACACCAAGGCATGCATGCAGATAGTCTGAGTGTTGACTAAGTCATTAGGAAATACTGTAGTGAGTGAATGACTAGAAACTAAAGGTTTCACTCAGGGAGGATAAACAGCAGCATTTGCACAAAGCTGTTCCAACACACGCTAAGTTAAAATTCCATTATTTTCTGATTAATGAAGGATTATATCAGCCTTATGTCATTTGACAACTTACATTTGGGTTCAGCAAGTTATTTAAACCTTACTAATTCATCGTACAACTGTCCATGGCATAACTCATCCGAAAACAGCAAATCAAGACTTTGTTGATAACTTGTTTTTGATTTTGTTCTGTCAACTGTTCTCAATGTCACTTCAACATGGGTTATAAAGCTAATTGCAACCATTAAAACATCCTCTGTTGTACAACTTTAATCAGGAAGACTATGCTAATAAATATCCTCCAAAAGATGAGGTCTCATAGATCTTTCATTATTGTGATTGTTGTCGTTACTGGAGGTAAAGTAAGTGGTTGCTGGCTATATTGATGTAACTCACTGAAGCAATCTAATGGAAAGAAAATTACAAAGTAGGTCAAACTATTAGATGTATAGTTATGGTGCAGACACAAGGTTATTTCACTATAGTCACAAAAATAGTTTTAAGAAGACAATCTGATCACATATTTTTATTTCCTGAATAGCATCCATGATATGACAGATTTAGGAGATGGTACATAGGAAATTTAAGTCTGTTCTAAAGAAATCAAAAAAAAAAAAAAAAAGATTTTGATGCACCACTTTCTGATCCAGGAAAAGCTGTCATTTAACTAGGGGGTTAAGAAGGGTTTCTAAATGGGGGAAATTCTCATGAAGAATGGAGGGAAACATATTCTCATGAATTATACTGTATACAAAGGATTTTGTGGGGTTGGTTGGCAAAAACCTGCAGGAAATGTTAAAAAGCCTCAGCTTTAAATCAAGAAGTTTAGTATGACAAATCTAGCAAAAATAAAACAAAAGAATGAAAATAAGTAACAACACAACAGAACACATGAGAACTAAACTACATATAAAACTGCCTGCACTGGCATGAACACTGTGGTATCAGAATAAACACAAGCAGCTACTGTGTCCTGACTTCAAGGATAAACCTCTCCACTGTACCACATTTAATTACACCACTCTTCAGCGTGTCTCCTCTGCTTCGAACATCTGCCCATCCTGTTCCCTCATAAAAGCCTGTTTCCACAATGAAAGTCAAAGAGAAGAAATTTCAAAAATCGTGCCTGTCAGACCTCTGTCCTTCGCCTGAGAGTGGGAAGCTAACTCAGTGTGCTGAGTAAAAGTTTTTATCATTTAAAGGCATACATGTATGTAATCACCCCCTTCAAAAAAAAACCTGAAAAGAAATCAAGACGATTTGTTTTGCACAAACCACATTGAAACATTGATGACTGCTATTCATAACAAAACAATTATTCATTGTTGTGGTGTGACTACCTTAACATAGAAGGTAGTACTAAGTCATGTGGTTGACAAGATGCTTTCTAGGAAGAGGGTCTATACTACAGTTTATGTTTTAGTATTAGTCGGATAATATGCTTATCACTTGATCCCATCCTCTCAGAAATGAATGGTCATTGATCGGAATGAAAGGTTAAATTGAATTATTTGTGCACTCTGTATAATCCTAAGAATAAAATGTGTTTTCACAAGCCTTCTGAGCTGCTTCTCTTCAGTCTACTTTTTGGCTTAAGGGCTTTTAGTTGCACACAACTTGCTCTTGACTGTATGTTTCAGAAAAGGGCATGAAGGTCAAAGGCTGTGCAGCTCGAGAGGAGCATCTTCACTCACACAGAAACTATTTACAGAACAGAAGGTTTCTGTAAATATCCCTTTAATCGGCCTAATGAAAACACAAGCAGAACACAACCACAAGCTGTACCATAATAAGCCATTAAATATGGATTATGGAGGAACTACCCTGAGGTTCTCTCGCTCTCTTGCTTTCTCTCTCTCTCTCTCTCTGGTGTTTAATATTGGGTTGTTCAGTCAGTAAGAGTGAGAGTTCACACACACAGCTGTAATTAGCAGCTTAGGCAGGGAGCCAGCTCTGTAAATGCACCGTGATCTGTGTGTGTGTGTGTGTGTGTGTGTGTGTGTGTGTGTGTGTGTGTGTGTGTGTATGTGTGTGTGTGTGTGTGCATGTGTGTGTGTGCACTAACGGCGAAATATACCTGCTTTTCTATCTGAATGCGTATCTGCGAGCTCACAGGTGTGCAAGTTCGTGCATACCTGTGTGAGTGTTTGTGTGAGGTGAGTGACACAGTTTTGCGTGGGTGTTGTGTTTGTCTTATCTGTGTGCTGATGGAGAGCTGAGGTGCCTGGAGACGGGCTGTGACGTGTATGTGTTTGTGTGTGTGTATGGGTAGGGTGATTGCTCTGTAACACCTGGTATTAGCACCAGTAATCCTCACACCACATCATACTCACGCACCAGTCCCCTGCAGATCACATTCAGCTTTTCCCCTGTCCTGCTCCTAAGTGTTTCACAACTCGGTGTTTTTGGGGGCGTTGAGGTTGGGAAAGTATGCCAGCAGAGCGCTTGCAGGTGAGATAGCCACCCATTGGTAGCCATATTAGTCAGTACTTTAAAAAAATATTTAAGTATGATGCTTTACTTTAGTAAAGTTATGCAATGTGGTAAGGGTACCATAATGCAAACATACTCTGCAAGTAAAAGTGGAAAAAGTATATTCAGTGAAAAGTAGTGAGTGACTCCTTTCATATATGTCACATGTCATATTATTCTACATGAATTATTGTTCCTTTGAGTGGAAATTTAATGAGGGATCTGCTAAAGTGGAGCTGACATTACTAACATGATATCTTTTAGTGGGTGTAATTTAATCTGCAAAGTAACTATTAACTGTAGTTTGAGAAGGAGTGCTGTACAAAGTAGTAGAAAATTATAATTTAATATTATATCTCTAACTTTTACTGCTTATTGCATGAATAAATGTTATGACTTCCCACAGTTGTTATTAGACCATACTCATGTACTCAATTCTTGTTGCTGCTGTGTGTTTTCTGACACTGCTCATTTAGTTTAGTATGCTTCAGTTGTAGCTCAACATTAATGTGTCATAAAATGCTTTTTGTCATTTTCTGTCATAAATATGACATTTAACTTATATAACGTAACATACATAACGTTTAATAATGTTATAGTTAAACATGCTTCCTGAAAGTCAATAGCCTTGGCTTCAGCGTGCACTTAACATTTCTTTGCAAACTTATCTCTACTTCCCCATCAAACGGACTTCAGATCGTACGTGCATGCCACAAACGGTCGTCTGTTCAGTTGCTTAAGTTGTTGCTAAGGTACTACCATGAGGTGCTGGCGTTGTCCACTCGCATATTCTAGCTCAGATTTGGGCTTGAATGTCTACAGATGTATATGAGAAGTTGACTTTTTAAATAAAAAAAGCAAAAATGAAGTGAAATCCTACTACTTCTTATTAATGTAACCTCTGGAGCTGGTTGAAGTGTGCAGAGAGGGACAGCTCAGAACAGAGTGGGCTCACTTGAAGAGACAGAGCTGACCCCAGGGGCTAAATAAAGAGTTTTCCAACTGTAAATGATTCAAAGATATTCCGGTAGTAAAATCTATACCTGTACTGTAAATGTGCATGATGTATACTTTGTGTCAGAAGGAAGGGATGAGAAACTGACAATATGTTCCCTGGTGAAGAACATTAATTATATGTCCTCAACAGCAGATTGGGCTCTTACGTCTGAGTTCAAGTGAGTGAGGCTCAAGCTTAAACAAACGATAAAGCTATCTGGTTTATTTTCAACAACGTGCTTGTTTTTATCGCTTCACGTCAGTTTACTTTGCCAGGCCTGTTGAACTAGGCAGTGAGAGCGCTACCAGACTGGAGGGACGCCAAACAGCAGGAAAAAAAATGATTAAGTCGTCTGACACCCAAACCGATTTTATGTGTCAGTCAAAGTGGTGTTTCATGCTTCATTTATAATTTCTCCAGCTACACACCCTCTCACAGTTCTGCTCAGATTTGCCGGAAAGCATTGTTGGACTGAAGGAGTTTACATAGAGGTCTGCAACTGAGCCTCGAACCCAACTGGAGCTAATGGGCTTTACTAATTCTCTGCTGTGGCTGAAGTAAGATAGTGTTAATCTGACCCTTTTATTTATACAGTCCAGTGCTTAGCATTAGCTCAGCACAAAGACTGGAATCAAAGGTAAACAGTTACCAATAGAGCTCTGTGAGGATGGCTGAGAGGTTTATGACACTGACCATGAATTGCGAAATTTGTGGTTAAGTGCGTTACATTTTTAAGTAGGGGAGACTGGGGACAGTTGCAACAGGAGACGGAATTTTTCTATTCAAATCAATATTGTGATTGATATGTTATATGTAACCATCTTTAAATGGTATGGGTAATTGGCAGACGTGTAAGTTTGATATGTAAAGGTTTGGTGGGCCTAGTCCAAATCTCTCTCTCCAAGTCTCTGAGTAACTGAGAGTAATGTAAAAAGTGTTGCAACTGTCCCCAGTCTCCCCTACCCATCACTCCTGTCATCTCTGTGCTGACAATTCTCTAATAAAGCCACAAAAAATACATAGAACAAATATGCTTTTCCAAATGTGACTTATGATTTTTGACATTTTGATATGAATCACAAATACAAATAAATGTCATAAATGTCAATGAAAGAGGACCATCCATCCTTCCTTACTTGAATATCACAGCACAACATTGATGAAATACACATCACCAACTCAACTAAACAATATTGTGGGCATGCACGGGCACTCAGGTACTTACTAACTGACTACTTACTGATCTTTGCTTGTGTCAGGTATCAAAACAACAGTCTAAATGCCACATATTTTCCATACTGTAGAAACAAAAGCTCAATCTCTTGTTCTGAATGCTTAAAGGATAGTTTGACAATTTTTCAAGTCTGTCTTAAATTGTCAGATGCTGGCATGAACACTGAAACTGGTTTTGCTTGCTCTAATAATCCCTCCTGTTCATATAAGTCATTGGGGACAAACTCCAGTCCTCACTTGGAGCAAAAATGTTTTTAAAACTTAATCTTAAGATAATATGAAGTATCAGCCATCTGAATTTGTCGAATTAGACAGAAAACTTTTGAAAAAATGTGCGAACCTATTCTTTAAGGGACACGAGTAGGTCACACTGTTGTGACTGGCAAGAAAAACCTGATCACAATCTTTCACTAAGTTTAATGTTGGAGAAAACAGGTAAACAACTCCCCCAAAATCCTCCAAACTAACTCTCTGTGTGTGTTACCGTTGCCTGACTGTCTGCAGTATCTATCATCCTGTCTGTGTCTTTGTGTATCAATCTATTTCCACATCAATCCATCTTTCAGTCTGACTCTCTCTGTCAGCGTGCTCTGCCCTCCCACACTGGATTTGCCCTTTCAATAATTGATGGAGGAGGTATTTTGTAAAGCTAAAGGCCGCCAATCCTTGGTGTCAAATTCAAAATTAGTTGCTGATGTATTATTAATGGTCTGAGGGCAACAGGTTAATAAGAGGAACTCTGTAACTCTCTAGATACTGTAGATAGATAACTAGATAGATAGATACATCTTTCTTTTCCTCCCCTCTCGCCTTCGTTTCTCCCTCTTCTATCTTTCCTTTCTTACCTCAGTGTTGCCTCATATCTACACACTGTGTTAAACATTAACACTTCTCACAATGCACTTCATCTCACCTGTGAGGAATCCAGTCAGACCTCAGCCAGCAGAGGGCTGACACACATTTTAAAATATTTTTGTCTCAAGACATCCTGTCAGACAGAGAGATGGAATGGATTACAAGTAATGGGATTACATGAATGTGATTACGTGGAGACGAAGGCTGAGTTAAATTATTAAAGTCATCAGGTTCTGAGTATCTTTGAAACAAGAGATAATTGCAGATAAGCAGTGTGTGTCAGACTGTATTATGCTTCCTCTGAAGGTGGACGCAAACAGATGTGGATTCACTAGAGGTGGTGGGTTATGGTTAAGGTTGGGTTAGGTTTAGGGTTAGGGTCTTCTCATGAAAAGGAAAATGTTTTTAATTGGAATGAAAAACTTACAGCTAAGTAGTATTTCATTAATGTGCAAAATGAAGATGATCCGGACCACAAACACAGAAAGATTACACCCACACAGGGTTTGTTCACTACAGAAGATGTTCAGTACACACAGCTGGGGAACAAGTCCATTGGCTGTTAACATGCACCACAAAAACACTGGAGTGTAAAGAAGAGTTTACTGTGTGTGTGTGTGTGTGTGTGTGTGTGTGTGTGTGTGTGTGTGTGTGTGTGTGTGTGTGTAGACTAGTGGTACTTGGAAAAACTCAAGACACTAAAAAAATATCAAATTCTCCAAGATTAAAAGCATGTCAACACTAGATGAACTTATCT
>NC_070584.1:28172275-28199775 GCF_027409825.1 Scomber japonicus | reverse complement strand
CACAATCTGATTTTGGTGGGTAGTTTGGGAGCAATTTAACAACATTTCCAGAACGTGCTTTTCCAGTTTGGCATCTGTTGTAAATAAACGCCCACTGAGCCTCACCAGACAACAGTCATTGATGTGAAAAATGTACGCTGGCAGTGTTAAACAGACAAAAGAGCACCACCTGCTGAAACTCACTTTACTCACTTGCATTAAATCTTACAGCAGTTTAAATTTCATTTGTTAATCATTCAAGCCCTCTCACAGGATTCAATTCAGACAAATTGGGGCATATTTAATTCTGAAGTTTGTGTGAAATGTTTGCATTTTTTTGTTCTCATGGGGGGGAATTCGTAAAACATTTTAAAGTGTGTGTGTGTGTGTGTGTGTGTGTGTGTGTGTGTGTGTGTGTGTGTGTCAGCTGGGAGGACACTTCCTGCTAACAGGCCAGAGCAGGCTTTGAGAGCTAGGGGGAGAGGAGGAGGAAGGAGGATGGCAGTGAGGCGTGGAGGTGCAGCTCCCTCACAGTCACACGGGACCACACAACAAGACAACAAACCCTCTCTCTCTCTCTTCACTTTTTTCTCTCTTTATCTCTGTGTCTCTCTATCTTTTCCCCTCTCTCTCTCAGCTGCTGAAAGTGGAAACAGAAACTTGAGGATGGCGTCAGGTTTTCATATTTTGAGTGCATTGCTGCTGATAGTACTTGATGCCCAAAGCATTTACTTGGCTTAACTTACTAAAAGCATCAATCTGTGTGTGTGTGTGTATGTGTGTGTGTGTGTGTGTGTGTGTGTGTGTGTGTGTGTGTGTGTGTGTGTGTGTGTGTGTGTGTGTGTGAGTGTGTGTGAGTGTGTGTGTGTTCTGGGTGGGACTGTTTAGCTGTCACATACAGAGAACCCATGATGCAGGGTCTTAGAGGTAGCTTCTCATGGCTGAATGCACAGGACACACACATGCACGCAGCTACACACACACACATACACACGGGCGAGCGCACACACACGCACATGCACACGCACAAGGTCTAGCAGCGTTGACAGGTGGAGGTAAACGGAGCAGAACTCTGCTAATCCACCTCTGCCTGGGAGAGAGCGAGGAAGAGGTGAAGTAAGAGCAAAATGATGTGAGGCGTTGCAGTGTTTTCCTAAACACTAAAATGTCACTAAAGGACTCATCATTACAAATATATTCTGCTAAGTTTATTGAGGAAATATAAAATATGTAAGGTTAAAGTGTGAGATATGTACTGTGAAATGTGGGTTGACTCATGTACAAAATATGTTGGTAATTATCTGACATAATGGTGCACACATAGAGATTCATTCAATATTCACAAAAACACTTTGGTTATGTTCTAGTTTTTGAAGGATCCAAATAATATTTCATATTATATTGTGATTTCAAAAATCTAAGATATGCTAGCTGTAGTATTTCATGTGCTGCATCATACACCTATGCTATACTGCAGCATTTAGACCAAAAAATGGCTTTGCATTAGAAAAATGTGGGCTGTGTTGGTAATGGGGGCTTGTTGTGTCAAGTAGCGGTGAGAAAGGTGATCCAGGATGTCTGGTTGGATGCAAGTTATCACTTAATTTATCTTTTGTCTTGACGATGACACGGTAAACAGTAGAAATACACCTCTCACATTACAACTTTACCAGATACTCGCATGACATGACGCATTGCGCGGAGGCATAATTGAGCAAGTTTCAACTTTTTTCTGCCATATGAACCTGTTCTCTTTTATCTGAGTCACAGAAGTTAGATGTAGAACAATTAGTGGGCTGCATTTTGTCTATACACAAGCTACACCAAACGTGGGTGACCTTGTGTAGACACAGAGCACTGAAGCTGCTCTCTCTGTAAATCAGGAAAAAGAAAAAAAAAATTACAGTGCTAAATGTGATAATGCAATTACACCAGTTATGTAGAAGATAAATTTGCAATTACTGTAATTACTATTATAGCCTCTCACCTTAATAGTGATCAGACGGAAAACCAGTTTAGTGGTGTAGTGGTAAGTGTAGCCATGCCCACGTAGCCAGTAACCAAACTGGATTTATTCTCAACTGTAACTTAGTTGATACATACATGACAAAGGAACACTAACATGCCTGTATATTAACTGAATGTAAACCTCAATGAAGTGCTGAAATAAGCACACATAAAATATACACACTTCTGTATATAAGTTATTTCTTAAGTTTAACGACTAAATTACTCAAAGATAAAATAATTTAAGGGGATATTTATGGTTTAAAAGGTTACACATAGTTCAGGATGTGACAAAAAACCTCATATATCTCAATGTGACTGACTTCTAAACACACCTAGACACACATTCACACAGCTGGAAGGGCAGTCAGGGTAGATGTTATCGTGCCAGCCTTGTGTTGTTTCTTCAGGTGCTTTTGCAGCAAGTTAGACCATGCAGCCTGCCTGCCCTGTCTGCCCCCTACACACATACACACACACACACACACACACACACACACACACACACACACACACGCTCAGTCTTTCTCCCCCTCTTTGATGTTTGTACATTTAGCTTCTGTATCGTGGAAGCATCTGATGAATGTAATCCGTCAACTTCTCCCTCCATCACTCCTTTTCCATCTGCGCTCACTCCTTCCTTCCTTTCTCTCTCTCTCTTTCTCTTTCTCTCTTTCTCTTTCTCTCTTTCTCTCTTTCTCTCTCTCTCTTTCTCTCTTTCTCTCTTTCTCTCTCTCTCTCTCTCTCTCTCTCTCTCTCTCTCTCTCTCTCTCTCTCTCTCACTATTTTCCTTCTCTTCCTATCTCTATCCTTCACTCTGATCCCCTTCAAGCCCCCTCATCTTCACCCCTCCCTCCTTCCCGTCCTCCCTCTTTTCTTCCTTCAATCATGTCTCCCTCCCACCTTCCCTCCTGTTGTTTTAAGTGAGTGTCATCAAGCTCACAGATGTTTAGCACCATTTTACCACTAAACCCTGTTCCCTAGCTGTTTCTCTCTCACTCTCTTTTTTTCTCTCCCTCATACACACACAAAGAAAGGGCTGCTGGAGTAATCATGTCATGTAAATTACCCAGCATACCAAGAGGCCTCTTCACCTGCAATCAGCCTCACGGTGCTTCAGTCCAACCTGCTTTCAACAAGAAACTTCTCTCCGTAAAATGGAGGCGGGGGCACATTTTCTGCTCATCCAGGAATGTACTTTGAGACAAGACATGTTACCTGTCTTTGTCTGTGTTAATATGTGTGTCTTTGTTAATGGTTTGGGGGAAGATTCATTAGCTTGTTAAATCTAAAGTAACCAGGCTTTAGATTCGTCTACGTGTTCAAAGAAGATGCTCAATGTTAGCACTACATTAGCATTCAGGTTTATTTCTTTTATTTTTGTGGGTCTTATTGCTTATGATAACATTGTACTCACCAAATATAGTGCTGAGATCTGGGAACATGGCGTCATTGCTGCAAAAGACGAAGTCCATCAGGATCACATGTATTCAGCTGATCAGACAGGAAGCAAATAAACATCCAGTTAAGTCAGATTATATATATTATTTTAGGGGTGGAACAAAATTTTCTGGGGCGGCTGTGGCTCAGGAGGTAGAGCGGTCATCCTCCAATTGGAAGATTTGCGGTTTGATTCTTGGCCACTCCAGTCCACATGTTGATGTGTCCTTGAGCAAGACACTTAACCCCAAACTGATCCTGTTGCTGTGCCAACGGTGTGTGAATGAGAATGTGTGGTAGCCCCTGCCATCAGTGTATGAATGGGTGAATGAGATGTAATGTAAAGTGCTTTAGACTAGAAAGTGTATATATATAAGTACAGTCCATTTACCATTTCTGTCATAATTAGTCATAGCAGAAGAAAACTGGGTGATCCTTAGTTCTGGTTACATTTAGACAATAAAAGCACTTTGGTTAAGGTTACATAGAAATTATGGTGTGGCTTAAATGTTAATAAACCTGTGCTTCAAATCACTGTAGGCTATTTCTGTATTAAACCAAGATCATATAACCTTACCTTAACCAAGAGCTGCCAGTGTCTGAACTTAATCATACTGATACAGATATGTCAGTGAAGAAAAAAGGCGTACCAAACATTTACATAAATGTAACCCAGCAAGCATTATGTTATTGCCAAATGTGTTTGCTGTTTCAATTTCATTATAATATATAAATGTAACCTCTAGTAGAAAGGGTAGGTTTGGCCAGCCTGAGAGATTAAAGTCTTTCCACATCTCATCAATTAAATTTATGAGCACAGTGTTATTATCATTGAAATGAAAGATGATCAAATATTCAAAAATAAGGCCTATGGTGTAACAAACCAGAATTATTGTTGAAGTAATTAGCATTAGTATTGTCTCCAAGCAAGAAAACTCTCACACTAATTACTTAGTTATCATTACTGATATGCCTGGTTCTGTGTAGCACACAGATTTACAAAATTACCAAAATGTTATATTTAATTATGATACTAAAATAAGTGTTTTGGACAAGCAGAGACAGCTTTCACTTGTTTGCGCAGTGAAGTTGGTGGGTATTGGAAAGATGCCAAAATATGTATCATGCCACCTTCAAGTCGGTGCATGTGGCCTTGTGTGTGTGGTGGTTTAGGAAGAGACACACACACACACACACACACACACACACACACACACACACACACACACACACACACACACACACACACACACACACACACACACACACACACACACACACACACACACACACGCAACACAACGTCCAGGACAGACTGGAACAAGATCATGGGCATAAATGTAGCAAAAATTGGCAATTGAGGACACAAGGTCACCCACGTTTGGTGTAGCTCGTCTATAGACAAAATGCAGTCCACTAATTGAGAATTGATTTTTAGAAAGTCCCCTATAGTACAGAGTTGTGAGGTGAGGAACCTGTGCTGGTGGACAACTAGAAATATTTTTGCACTGCTCTGGATTTAAACATTTTAGATGACAGCAACATTTTTCATTCTTAGGGAAAATTAAGGGTCATGATTGTTTTGATGGTTATTTTTGCAGCTATAGAAACTGTCTTCACTTTTGTCTAGTAAGGACATCAGGGTTTTTATTGTGGTTGAGTCAGACTTGATTCAAAAATACTTACAATAAGCAGATTCTTAAAAAGACCAGAAGGCTTAATTTTGTCTTTGTATATGTGATTATCAGTGTTCTGAACATGAAAGAGTGTTCACTTCCTTACCCATTACTATTGGTACTTTTCTAACCCCGCTTTGCATTTGATTTCAGGTGTTTTACGTCGCTAATTGCTCTCAAATTGTTTTGATTGAGTAACAGGTGTTTTCCATTGTTTCGTGATTTCCTGCCTGTCAGGATGGTGTTTTAAACTCTGGCTGCACATCAAATAAATGTCCCTTCTTGAAACAACGGCAATCGATCAATTGGCATGTTTCAACAGATTAACACATCATCAGCACCATCACTGTCAGCACAGGTCTCTAATTTATGACTTCCTGCCACCCTATAATCAGTTTTTTACTTTCATGTCAACAATTGTTTTGCAGCGGAAGGTGTTAGTTTTGAAACAGGGGATATCTTTCATTTAGGAAGGAAACTTAACCGTCTGCGTCTCATGCTGATGCCAAATCCAGTCAGGCTTACTGTACTTTACCTGCCACTGGCCATAATGCAAGTGCAGCTTAATATGTGACAGGCTTGGCAAGGCATAAATAAGGATTAGCTGTTTGTCATATGTCGTATATAGAATAGTTGCAGCATGTCTCCCTATTGAATATAAAATGCAACTCAGCTTTTAATGTCAGCTGGGAATGGCTAGAACATGGATTAAATTTTTTTGTTTAAATCTTCAAAGTTACACTTGAGTGTTGGTGAAATATTATTTTTTGGAGTTGGGGGGGGGGGGATGAAGCACCAGATAACCACATGACATAGTATAATTAGAAATGTATTTTCTGTGCATGTCTTTCGGACATGCGGTACATGTGAGCTTCACAGTTTACCAGAGCAGCAAGACTCCAGGCAGCCAGAGCAGGTATGAGCTCACTGTGTGACTGCTGCAAGGAATCCATTTACAATCAGAAGAATGCTGAGTGTGTTGAATACAGTTTTGTCATAACCTTGACTAATGACTATAACTATATAAAAGACTCAGGGTTTAGCCTTTATTCATCAGTAGACCAACAGGAAACATGGGAGAGAGAGGGGGGTGTAACATGCAGCAAAGGACCTCCAATCGGGATTCGAACCGGGATCGGGATTCTGCCTATGTTCAAATTGCACTTGGTAAATAAGTGCTTGCAAGTACTTCAGATTGACTCACTGGACACACTGTAACACCTAACTATATTTATATGAATCAGTCTTTTACTCAATGAGAGTAATGGCCTCACTTTCTCTCTTTACACTTCTTTTAGTGTTGTGTGTGTGTGTGTTTTCATCTGCGTTCCCATGTCACACTCGACCCCTTTATGTGTCATCTGAGTCACATGACCAAAACTATCCACCAGCTGTGTGTGTGCGTGTGTGTCTCTCTGTCTCTCCCTCTCTCTCTCTCTGTCACACACACACACACACACACACACACACACACACACACACACACACACACACACACACACACACACACTTATACTTAAGTTTAGGCTCATTCACCTGGGTGGGCCTGTCTGTCTGGCAGCAGTGTGAGGATTAGACCAGAGATTAGACTGACAAAACACACACAACAACAGGAGGAAGTCAAGCTTGTGTGTGTGCGTATGTGTGTGTGTGAGAGAGAGAGAGAGAGAAAGAGAAAGAGAGAGAGAGAGAGAGAGAGAGAGACAGAGAGGGAGAGAGAGAGAGAGAGAAATAAATGGGCAAATTGGATGTATGCACATATATATTTGTGTACATTTCGTGTGTGAGCACTGCATAGCCTCGGAGGAATCTCCTAGGCAAGTCACTCTCTTCCTCTCTTCTAAGTCAGCCGACCATTCAAGTCAAATCTTTTATTAATCCTCTCAGTTAACAGTGCATTCCAGTCAAATCTGGCATTAAAACTTTATGCTATCTTCCATTCAAGGCAACTCATCCAAGTGACATTACATTGAACCCAGACAGGAAATAGTAATTGTTTTTCAGAAGGTGTAGACTTACCTGATACTTTCCCCTGCCCTTAGCCTAATTTCAAACTTTAATCCTCATTCAGTACGCAAAATCCTGACCCACCCTGATACACCCTGAGTCTGACAGTTCTCTCAGGTTCAACAATGACAAGGAAACGTAATTTGGGTTCCCCTAAAGTTGATAAACCACTTTAGGTTGTCACTCTCTGGGGCAAAACAGGAAACCACAATTGGCATCCAGACAACAAGTCTAAAGGTCAAAAGCTGAAAGTATCAAAATGAAGACGGAGGCAGACTTATAATGATGAAATAATGTTAAAAGTCGGAGGTTATTTTCAAAATGTTGCCTTTTGAGCAGCTGTTATTTGAAACTTTTTGAGAGCTACTGTTTTGGCGTGGTTAAAACTCATTGTGAGGCATATTTCTACCACAGTAGTCACCCTTCAGGTATGTACAGGAGCTTGCATGATGGCAGCTTTAACAGTTTGAAACAAACAAACAACAGTAACAGTCAAAATTCTGCCAACAAATCTTCAGAAGATTTTTTTGACACTGTTGATTTCATGAGGACATACACAATTTTAACTTGTGTAGGAATGTGTAACAGTATCATCAAAACACCTACATTGAATGTACTGTTGGCTCTAGCAGCGCCATTAAAGTTACAGTGATACCTTTAATTACCTGGCTTGCTAAGAGGTCTCTTTACTTGTAATCACCCCCAATTGTGCTTTAGTTCACCTGCTTTAAAGTGGAAAAGTTAATCTGTAAATGGAACTGCCTTTTTAGCACATTAGCAAATATAAAATGAAGTGTTTTTTATCAGTATGTGTTACTACATGCATTTAATAGTCCATCTTTGAATGAATGTAAGTATTTGTGAGAACACACAAAAGTCTTAGTTCATGAGTTAGTTATGATACGTAATTATTCTTAGTTATACATTGAAGATAATAATATTTGGACTATAAAATCAGACTTAAGAGATGAAAAGTCATTATTAACATTGCTAATATACCATCACTGACAATTAGATATTGTTTTATGATGGCGCCAGACTGTTGCAGGATATATACTGTAAGTCCCCCAGACAACACTGAGTAACAGCACATTTTTCCCCCTTGCGTTTCCAATTATTGTGTCTCCAATAATTAAAGTAACCGGAGGACAAAACTTTGAGCCCTGACTAATACCAGAAGCTATGTGCCAAAGAGCCTCGGCTTCACTGCCTCGTTGCGCCTTGGGCTGGTTTGGATGACTAGTTGCAAGGGAAGCCAATTTTCTAAACTTGACAGGACAGGAGGCTAGTGGAGCCCGACGCGATTCATTCAGAGCTTTGAGGTTTGATGACAGTCCGGCAGGATCAATCGAATTCATCCAGTATATCAAATCAGGTTTGGTGTGGAATATGACCGACAGAGGGTCAGCTGTACCAATGCTTCAACACCATTCATTTATTTCCCAACAACAGTCAGTTTCGCTTGGTGGTTCAGGTTTTTTACGTTTCTCTGTACATTGGTATATAGAATTCAACTCTACGATGGCATTTCGCTCTGCGGGCAGCTGTATATCATCCTTCACTGTCGTCTTCCTGGATTTGATAAAGTATAGATACTCTTCCTTCCAGCTCTCTGATCTTTTGAGTGAGGCGAGTTCAGATGGCACAGCTGGATGGAAAGATGGGAAACTTGGCCAGTACACAAGCTGATGTGTCCTCATGCAAGCACTGTGATAATGCAACTAGAAAGAACTGCAGAGGTATACAGGAGACTTCAGGCAGGAAGCTTACTGGCACAATGCCCGACTGAGGATCTGTACGGTACCTCCAAAGGACAGCTTTGGTAGCTCTTTGTGTTAGCCAGTGCTGCAAAGTAGTAAGTAAGTTGCCCTTTTGGCCTTACAAGCCAGTTGTATTGTCGTCTGTTAGTGTGGGATTTCAGTGAGGCACTTGAGCAGCTTCAATTACTCTGTCAAACATAAAATAAAAGTCATCACATGAAAGCAAAATTAAAAATCTTGTTTCTTTACTTTTTAAACTGCTGAAAAATTAAAAGGTTGAATAAGGTCAATGATAAAAACTAGTCAGGTCTAAACAGTCTGGAGAAACCAGCCACCAGAAACGCTCTCACTGTCATATGTTACCCTTCAGAATAAACACTGTTGCAATAACATCTGCTACACTGAAGTTGTATTTTCTCAATTGTACTGTCTATTTATGAATCTAGAGACTTGTAATTTTGGTAGTAACCAAATATTATGGAGCACTGATATTATTAAAGAACTATAAATTATATTCATCGAACCAATCATTTAAAAAAAACAACAACTACCTTTCCAGGGAGTTTGTTTCTTTTCTTTTATAAAAGCTAAATTTGTAGACTATAAATACAAGTGATGATGGTTTGGATTGAAGTCTGTTAATGTGCTAAAGAACTGGTTAAACTAAATGCAGCACAGTGACAACATGGAGAGCAACCAGGTGAAACAGGTAACCAGAGTATTTCCTACACTGACTGATAAATACACCTGAGGTGACGAACAGGTTCGATACATCAGGTCAGAGATCAGGTCAGAGCTGTCAGTCCAGATCGATGTCGACGTAAAGCCTCATCTGTCACTGGACTCATTGTCATCACACTACTTTGGACACGGGTTCATTCCACACTGTCTGCTCTGTAAGTGTGTGTGTGAGTGTGTGTGAGGGTGTGTGTGTGTGTGTGTGTGTGTGTTGTGTGTGTATGTGTGTGTGAGCAGCACAAGTTGACAAGGGGTGTGGGAGGGATCCGTCACGTTTACCTTCGACATTACCTTGCTGAGTGGCAAAGGCAGGTAAACACATTCCAAGCTTTCTCGTTGGCCTGTGTGTGTGTATGTGTGTGTGTGTGTGTGTGTGTGTGTGTGTGTGTGTGTGTGTGTGTGTGTTTGCCAAAGAGAAAAAGTGAGTTCATTTACTCGGGTTTATACAACTTTCATCTATCCCTCCACCACATTTAAGAAGGACATTTTTTAGTTCTTCAGTCTTAAGTTCATGCTGTGTAATGAATGGAGCTAAACTCTTACAACAAAAACTCTTACAACAAAAACTCACTTTTGTCTGCAAATAATTGAAACTTTTCAGGGACTTTGAAAAAGCCATGTTTGAACCACATATCTTGATACATTTTAGACATTATCTAAGAATTTGAAAAGCCTCTGAAGGAGCATTTGAGGGACTTTCAGTATTTCATTATTTAATTATCATGATAATTTAAGTCTGTGACAAGGATAACCCCAAACAGTGAACACTTTTTCTCATGAATCTCGAGAAATTTTACTGCACATACTTGTTTTACTCAAGTGAAATTTCAAACACAGCATCATAACAATGAATTAGAGCAGACCTAAGAGAACATAAAGGTTTGGAAATCCTGAGCTCAAACACTTTGCAATCTGATATAGAGCATTTAACACCAAATCTCTGCCATCTTTATAGACCATAGTCATTTTAACATAAGTGCATATATATTGATTCAAGTACTCTCCAGATAGTCCAGATAAAATACATCACAGGTCCAATTTGAAAAACAGATGGATCAATTTGAATGCTTATCACACACACTGTGTTATAAATGTTTATTCAGTGTTTTTGTTGGATGACTTGTAATTTTTTTAAATAACTGGACTGACCCCATGCAGACAATTAAGAGGGCTGCATCAGGTCTAATGCCTTGACCAGGAAAACAGAGATTCAATTTGACACTGAAACTTTTAGAGACTGGGTGAAGAAATGTGGAAGTAAGGGAAATACATGTATGATTATATCTTTGAGTTTTAGTCAAGTAACAGTAACACTACAGTAGTTTGAAAAAAGGAGTTAGATGGTGCACATTTTCCCTGTGCACGTTAGATACACGTGCAAGCCCAGCCTTTTCAAGCCCTTTTGTGAGTGTGTATTGTCTGGGGCAGTGATAGAAGTGGTTTTGGGGAGGGGCGGATGTTTTCCGGAAGGTATTTGTCCAGAGTGAGGGCGGCTCTGCCGTGAGACTAAACAGGAGGGAAGACAGGTACACAGGGAGAGGCTTAGTAGAGCTCAGAGGAAACACGACACAAACTGGACTGACCAGACTCAGCCCAGACGGAGCAAAACAATATACTTTTAACATTACATCATATGTGCTGTTTATCAATGAGTGTAAAAGTTTATCACACATTTCTCATAACTCAAAATGGTTTTTACACACCTTCATGTTTTTTATTTATTTGTATTGCATATTTTAATCATCTTAACAAAGCAAATACCTCCTTTTCAAAAGCAGTTTTTAAAGCCTGGACCACAGATTAAGCTTTTAATGTAGCAAGTGCTGAGCATGGCTGAAGTTAAAGCCTGGGAACAATGCTCAAGAAGTTCAAAACTGTTTGATTCATCTTATTGCTCGAGGGTAAAAAGGTCAAGGAACATTCTCCTTTCATAACAGCTTTCGATACTCCTCTACACCCCGTTCTAACCACTAATACCCAACATTTTAATAACACAGGTGCATTTATCACGTAGTGGAGCTTCAGAGAGTAAATGCTTTTACAAGTTTTGGCAATTCGAGGAGGACCTTGGCTTTTTCTTTTTTTTTTACATTTTCCAGCAGTTAACTTTTTGCATTGTCTTTCAAGCATTTGGTCATTTAACATTTAAAAAAGTGGGGAATAAACTTTCTATCTGGAAACCTGTACCTATTAAAACTGTTTCCCACTCAAATGTAATAATGAAATTTACTTTTGAACCTTCAAATTTTTAAATCCTTCCCTTTCTTCTAGGGTGGTCTGCGCTGATCTCTTAACCCTGACATACCAGTCAAAACACCACAGTGTGTGTGCACGCATGTGTGTAGGAGTGAGGGTATGAAAAATCTCAAAACTCATAACAGTTAAACAAGGTTTTAACATACTGCTATTTAGGGTTTCTATGAGCATTAAGAGAGAGAAAGATGTTATGGGGAGAGAGCAACCTTTGTGGGAAAAGAAGGATTACAACATAGCTAAAACATTTCTTATTCAGTCTTGGAATGAAAGCCTCTATCTGTAGTGAAAAAATGTAAACATAATTAATGCTCTAGAGTTTAATTCAGTCATTACATAACACGAAGAGTGGTGAGATTTCAAAAATAGATATTGTTCAGATAAAAAATACTTATCTTTGAAATAACATGAAAGCAATCTAAACATACCTTCATTATATTTTATGTTATATTTATCATAAACCTTCACATTGTCATGATGTAAATTGTTTAATTGCTTGTTTAATTATTGTTTTGAATTCTGATATAAGGCAATATAAGGATACAATGTACTGTATAGTGCAATATAGTGATAGAACTACAATTTTGACAATGTATTTGAATCATCAATTCAATTTTCTACTCATTCTCTCTTTTTAATTTCTTCCATTTTGGAGGAATTTTGCGAATTTGCAGTTTTTCTCTGTTTTACATTATTGTAAATTGAATATTAACAGTTTTGGATTGTTGGTTGAACAAAATAAGACCTTGAATAAATTAGTTTGGACTTTAAGAACTTGTAATTGACATTTTTGAGTATTTTCTGAAATTTCAAAAACTAAATTCTGAATTGATTCACTGAGAAAAATATCAGCGGACTGAAATCCAAACAATTATTATAACATATTGTTAAAATGCTCCCAGTCACCCAGTCTTATACATTTAACAGCATCACTGATTATAACACATTTATTATGAAAGCTTTTCATGAACCCTGGGGCTACGAAACGTACTCAGTACCTCGATGACTATGCAAACTGAACTTTCGATTCAAGTGCAAAAAAATACATCAAAGCAAACTATTATAACTGCAATATTTATAATAGGAAACGGGATTTGAGGTTTTAATCTGTGCCTTGGCTCACATCCAGCACACCTGGCCGGGCTCAAACAAACACACAAACAGGATCCTCAAAGTCTTACAGATACAAATTGGCAACAGAGATCACTAAACAGTTGTGCAAAGCTGGGCTCAGTCACTTCCTTTAGACACAACCTCTCTGTGGTTACAGCTTTCTCTGTCTCCTCAAAGGAAGAAAGAGAAGGGAGGATCGCAGTTGGCATAAAGAAAAGAAAAAGAGAAAGAAAAGAGAGAGTTGAGGGAGGAACTGGACGATTTAAATGTAGACAAAAGAACGTTGAAAGTGAAAGATCTTAATGAAAGACAAAAAACAGTGAGAGGGGAAGAGTACAGGGGATGGAGAAGAAAGAAAGAAAAGACAGAAAAGAAGGAAAGGAAGAAATATTTGACTCCCAGTTGTTGACATGGTGTCAGATGCGGCTATCAGGGTTAGAAAAAACACATCAGAGATTTGTTTGCTCTGTGAGAGTAAACTAGCCGAAGCAACGCCCTAGCCAACCTGCATCGCTTTCTCACACACGCGCGCACACACACATACACACACACATCACACACACACACACACTGAGAAAAACAAAGTGTGAGAGGCAGGTTAGGTCTTGCAGCAGGGAAACAGTTTGCAGAGCAGACAGAGAGAGTGAGAGGCATTAGGAGGTTGATCTAAGGCGTGGCCCACATTACCTCGTCAGGTGGGGCGGGTGGGTGGGGGTAGGGGTGGAGGTGGGGGTGGGGGGCAGAGATACAGAGAGTTTTAAAGTAATATCACCAAAACAGTGATTCTACTGAGCTTCAACATTCAGTCTAAACTCTCAGTGTCTGGTAGGTCTTTCCCAGGAAAGTCATCATGGTTGCTAAGAAATCATGCCATATTCATGTCATGTGGCGATGGGAAAGACTCCAACACTGCAAGAATTAGTCTAATCGGATAATTTAAGATGGAAGGGTTCAGGGATACTTTTTTCTTCTTCTAATTTTGGTGCCTTAAATAAAGCACTTTGAATTACCTCTGTGTTTTAAAGGTGCTATATAAATGAATCTGCCTTACTTTGCTTAGTAACAAATGTTGTGTGGTTTTTGTGTCACGGCACATCAGCAAGCTTGTAAAAATGTTCTTGAATAGTTCAACTTTAATGAATAATAATATGCCAATTTCCCTTTTTTTATATAAAAGAATTTGGAGCAGCATGTTGTGCCTTTAGAGATGGAGACTGTCACACAGTGGAAGGGTTTCAGGGATGTTGTGCTTCACAGTCGCAGCCTTGACCTCTAAGGCCACCAATGTGATTCACGTTGATTCACTTTTAATTTTGCCATCAAATCATCAGCAAGATATTCTTGTGAATGCACATGGATTGAGAATATTGAATAAGAAGTATTAGCATATATGAAGTATCCATTTTAACACTAAATATATAGAGTGCTCAAATCCTGATTTCAGTGAGGTGTGAATTTTGTTTGTAAGTTAAAACATTGGTACAGTAACTTCCATATGAGGTGAACTTAAACTCAGACAAGCAGTGATGACACAAAGGAAAGAAACCACCTTAAAAAAAAACTACCTCAGCAAAAATTGCAATGAAAAACAACACTGTATCCCAAAAATGACATTCATATGCTACTATACATTGCAACTGCAGGTGTGTTTTACTAGAAATGTAATGCTGGCTGAATTACATTTTCTCTCAACATAGTGAGAAAATGTTGATATTGAATATAAGTGAAATGTTCAGAGACAACATAGTTCTTTTTTTCCCACTAAAATATGAGATCATATTTTCTTAGTATTTCTCCCTGTAGAAGTTACAAGTGCTTAATAAATATGAAGCAACAAAAAGATCATTCACCTCACGCTGTATAATACATCAATAAAATAGTACTAGTTGATTTCATTTATGCTAACGTAATGAAGAAGTCGAGGAGGAGCGGTTGATGCTAATAAATTAAATTTCTCAGACAAGCACAATTACTGTAAGAAACACAATTTTTAAAACCATTTAAACATTTTTTTAAGAGTTGAGTTTAAAATATGGCGGGAGGAGGGGAGGACTGATGGATAGCTAATGTACTTACAGTACAAGGAGGTGACAGTGAGGTTTGTTTCATTTCAGTAATTAGATTAGCCACATCAACACATTCATATAACATATTTGTGTGTGAGTGACTGACTAACATCCTCTAACCCCCTAATAAGCTTTAGTCCTGTCATTAATACAGTTTGAGAGGCATTAAAACACTCTGATCTGTTTCTCTGTATATACACTGTATGCATGTCTGTGCGTGCGTGCGTGTGAAACCTGTCATTGGTTCAGTAGGGCATGTCTGTCTGCCTGTATCAGCCTGTGAACATAAACATTAAACCCTCATTAAAATGCTGTTAATCCCTTCACATGACACACACCCAGCCTTCAAACACACACACACACATACAGATAGTGTACGTATACAGTACACAAAAACACATGACTGTTATTAGGGAGGTGATTTGTCATCCAGGTGAGTTTCTGTTTAAATATTGTAAAGCCTTTGGTTTTAAGGTGGGACATATAGAAAATTACCTCAACTAAATTCACCAAATCCTGAAATGAGAACTCCTAATTAATAATAATACACAATTTTTTATTAGATTATGCTGCCATACAAAATTAAGAACAGTAGTAAAACAGGTCATTCTGATATGATATGGGGATAAAAACAGTTTAAAGCAGCTATATTCAATATTTTTATAATAACATGTAATATGAGAGGCATAGTTTATAATAGAGAATAATCAGTTTGTTAGTTTAAGCTCATTGTTTAACATGGCCGGCTGCAACTTCACAGTTTTGGTTCACTCTCAGTACTCTCATAGTGTTGGTTTTTTTGTACATTTTGTTTATATGTAAGAAAAAAATCATACAAGAAAACTTAATGCCATAAATGTTCTTAATTCACTCATACGTGCATCTTAAGAACGAATCTGTTTGTACGAGTACTTCTTGCATGAGGCCCTAACCTCATTATACTCATTCTCTGTGTGAGTTTTTATGAGCAGCTGTGTATTTTTTTAACCCCATCTATTCAGCACATTTTAGAGGCAAATTGTCGTAGATCAAAGCAACCTGTACCCCGAAGGGAGATTTTCTAATTCATAGAGAAGAACAAGTATTTGACTCGTGTGCCCACTTGTATCTTCTGGTATCATCATCATTATGATTGACATCTGAAGAACTTTGAGTGTTAGTTGAACTGCAATCATTGTGCAGTTTGTGGACTCACCACATCTGTTAGGATACAATGTTAAAACATATCTGAAAGTGGCGCTCTCCAACACCTGAATTGAAGTGAAGACATCTATTAGTGAAACAATCACTCTTTGATTCATGTTGGGGTGTAGTCTTAGAGAACAATAGCAAGAAACACAGCAAAAATCCTTAGTCCTCAACACTAAACTCTCACTAAGACCATAAAACTGAATCAACATCCAGCCAGTTAAGTTATGCTCCATTGGTTATCTGATGCTGATACTGCTGATACTACTACAACTACATGGCATCAGTGAGGTAGGAGAGCTCATCTATTCTGTTGGTTCTGAAATCTTTCCAGATACAGCTCCTTCAAGTGCCAGTGTTTACACCACTCCATTAAAAGTTCAGCGTAGATATTGTCCAATAAATTCTGTTAATGTCCAACATATCAGGCATTACCTGTCCCCGAACCTCAGAAAAACAAATGATACAAAAGACAAATAAAAGATGTAAGTCACTGAAATGCCATGGTTTGGATTTGTTGCCATAGCAATCACCTTCAGGGCCAACTGAAGTGACCAATCTACGTCAAATTTTGGGTGGATACCCTACAGCCTCCACCTGCTATAAAACCTTTCTTAGGATTACAAAGGAAGGAAAGGATTACACATCTTTTAAGAGTGACATCCTGGCTTGTATTTGTACTTTCCAGACAGGATTTGATCTTGTACTAACAGATGTTACTTTAACTTGTTACCTTGTTAAAAGTATGAATGTTTAAAGACATACTAAAGAGTTGAAAGAGTTATTGGCTGAATTGTTATTGTGGGAAAACTGAATAGACCTGTCACTTGAGAGGGATTGCCTTGCACTGATTCACCAGAACATGCACTGGGAGATTCCCTGCCCTCCCAACTCTACCAAATTAACACACCTTATTAGTTAAGTCAAATTGCCTTAGTATGCATGTTTTTGACATAAGTTTGACTCATCTTAAGTTTCAAATTTTCACTGTAAACAATCTCTGCACTCAAAGAAACCAGTCAAGCAGACAACTTGACTGTACTGATTTTTATTTTCTCAGACTGTTACAGCTGAAGGGGATGAAAGCCCTTTGCAGTATTACAAAACATCTGTCAGTCTCAGCTTTCACATAAGAATGTGGTGTACATGAGGTTTTGGCATACGTTTGACATTTGAAGTTGAAAATGTCCCCTGTAAACAATCTGCACTCAAGTAAATCATTCAAGCAGGAGTTAAACATGAACTTGACTGTACTGGTTTTATTTTTTCAGACTATTACAGCTAAAGGGGATGAAAGTATTCCACAACATCAGTTCTCATATACAAATCTGTTGTACATGAAGTTATTTCCCCTTAGGTGATGTAAAACACATTTTAAATAAAAATTGAAGACAAGTTATTGTAAATTTAAACAGCTGAATTCAGAGGCAAAAAAGTCAGAAATATGATTTTGATGAAAAAAGAAAAAAAAATCAGTGCTTATAAACTCAATTACTTTTAAATTTCAAAATGAGATGCATTTGCTTCCCACCAAAAAGCCTGTTAATGTCATTTAACCATTTAATTATGTTCCAGATGGTTTATGGAAAAAAAGGCTAAACTGAAAAAGAAAAGCAAAAAAAGAAGAGAGAAGAGGAGGAAAGTGAGACAGAATTTATGACATGTTTTGACATTTTCAGAGTGCCATCTCTCTTTACCTTGAAATAAACAGATGGAAAGTGAAAGACAACAAATGAGAGCAGGGATGAGAGAGGGGGGAGGGTCCAGACCGCTATCTGCCATGCAGAGAGGCATATTTACCCGGGGTGTTTTTCAAAAAGACATTTCTCTCTGGGAGCAGCTATTTGGCTCCCGCCAGGCAGTTGTGACAGGGAAATACATTAGGCCTGATTTGGTTTGTTTTGGTTGTTTTGGAGATGCTGCAATTATGAAAGACAGGGGGTTGGTGATGGAGCAGGGTCACTTTGATTCTTTTTCGTTTTTTCAGCCAGCCATCTTGTGCCCATTTTCTCCTGCTCTTTGGCTCTTTTTCTACCTGTTTCTCTTTCTTTCTACCTTCCTGTCTTCATTTATCCCACATGCTGTTTTTCGAGGGCCAACAAGAAGTCCAAAATTGCAAACATTGTTTCCTATGACTATTTAGAGGGCTGCCAAATCCTAAAAATGAGGAAGTTCATTCCAGAATAAAAAATACCTAAATGATAAATTGCATCACCTGAAATGTATCTTGCAGTAATTTGATCAACAGATGTGATTCTGTTATAAATGTCATCTTACTTTGAAATTCATTGACATAATAGCTTTTCTCTTTCTCATGCGAACTGGTTCCACAAAAGCTGGGCTGAAAACTAATGTTTGAAACGAGTTATAAAATACAGGTTGGTATATGCTTACAAAGTGTCCCATGTGTTCATTTCCCAGACATTACTCAACTTTCTCTAGTAATTTATTAAATTATCTGGCTGTACTGGTCCAGAAAATGAATTATTAATATTAAAGGAATGTCATGACTAGTAGTCTATTTCTTCTTTCCTTTCCCTCCATTTCCAAAGAAGAACTGTCAATATTTAGAGAAATGAATATCTGAAAACAAGCACATATTGTTAAAGTAATTTCATGGTCATTTTATGGTTCAAATCTTCTTGAAGACTGAATTTGGAGAATCTGCACTCTTCCTTTTTGATGGGAAGCAAATCTATCTCTTTCTCTCTCTTCTGTCATATTTCTGACTTTTAAGATATTATGTCCCAATACGCTTGTGCTTTCTTTAGGTTACTGTATGTCCATCTCATCCATTTCTTTAATTTATCTTCTATTTTTTAAATAGTTTTATTCTTTTAGTCTCTGTATTCCTTTTAGTCTGACAGTCTTTATATTGGATTTTACATGCAATTATTTTCTGTTTTCAGGACATAATATGATTGAGTTCTGACAATCAATTAATAATTATTTTTTAGACTCTTGTTGCTAACTCATACTCTGTTTTTTTCACCTATTAACTTGCACTAGTACCATGAATTTGTGTGTCGGGAGTCGAGTAAGTTGATGATGAAAGCAGTAGAGTAAGAGGCAGTCAGTAGCATTATTATTACAGCTGGATCTTTTTTTTTCTAAATCTCATTTCAACATTTGATCTATTGTAAACTAGTCCTCAGTTCAGTTAAATTAAGCTTTTTGGGAAGGGGATGATGCGTTTATATAAGTATACACTGAAACATCTCACTGATAACACAGTGAGAAATCAGAAAGAAGAAAGAGCATCTTACTATAGTATATAAACATAAAGGAGAAGAAAAAAATCTCTCTCTCTCTCTTTCTCTCTCTTTTTTTCTCTCTCCCTCTCTCTCCATTGGAGGGCAGCCAGATGGCTAGGCTATGGTCAATAAAGGCTGCCATAGGAGTATCGAAGTGTGTATGTGTGCAAGAGATACAGCAAGTTCATGTGTGTCCATTTCAAAGGCTTTTCTCAAACAGAGTTCTTCTTTAATTCTGCCAACCAGCAGGACACGTTCCCTCTCTTTCTCTCTCTCTCTCTAACACACACACACACACACACACACACACACACACACACACACACACACACACACACACACACACACACACACACACACACACACAGACACACACACACACACACACACACACACACACACACAGACACACACACACACACACTTAAACTACAACACCCCTCTCTCTCCAAGAGGGGCTAATAGGGTGAGGTGAGTGTGTCTCCGTCTGAACAGTGGGTTCTCTTCAGGGAGGCTGAAGCTCTGGGGGCTCGGGGTCCTCATACTGACATGTTGGGATTTGGCCTTTAATCAGCGACATCAGTGTGTTTCATAATCTGGGTCGGGACCCTGATTTGGGTCACAAGTAGATTAAATGTGGTACCAAAAGTCTTCAGGAAACACGGATGGCTTCAGCTGCAGCTGAACAAGTAGCTTGTCATTGGACAGTGTGACTTTGTAGACCAAAAGGGTGTATAGACGGTTGGTATAGACACTGTAGTTTAGTTTAGTTTATTTGGATCCCCATTAGCTGTTACCCAGGCAACAGCTACTCTTCCTGGGGTCCAAAATGTGAAATAATACGACTGCCTGGGAAAAAAAAGAGTTTGGAATTAGAGTAAATCTCACAACTCTCCAGTCTGTATATCTACAGAACAAGCTTATAGTGTCATTTTAACATCAATAAAGTACATTTTTATCTGAGTTTGAAAAGAAATGGTCGTATGTTGCATCATCTTTATGCATAAGCCAAGAACTGGTATTACTCCTCCAGCTACAGAGATACAGCTACAAATTCAAAAATATTCAGAGTGAAAATAAATGGTGTTCGCTGTGTGTGGAAAGCAAGTATCCTTTTCTTTGGTATTGTACTACAATGATTTAACAGTGTCAGTCATTTCAAAATGTGATACGCTGTTTGTTTACCAACCAACTTTAAACAGCAATCTTTCCTTTACTTTATTAACCTAAATCTGACCAAACTTTAACCACACAGGTGACAGATCAGAAAATGACATTAATTGCCATTGAGGTTGAAACTAGAGGTCTCAAAATATGGAAAAACAAAGAAATATTACCAATCAATTTAATGTTTTCAGCTAGATTTAAATGACGTGCATTATTAGCAATCTGTAAATACTGATATAACATTTTTATTTTTTGACTTTTTGTATGAGAAATTGAAAAACTTGTATTCATTTGTGGTGTCTTGTAAGCCCCCATAGGCTGGATTTATATGTATATGCATGACACAATTAAAAACTTTAAACTTTAAATCAAAACCCAACTCAAAACTTTAGTTCGGAATTAGAAATGACTAACACATGATATCTGTTATATAACTGTTCAACAAGGACTTTAAATCAAAATGACCACATTATGGGTTTTTTCCCCCCGTCAGGAAGTCAGATAATTAGGTTTTGGTAAATTGCTACATCACTGCTCATGTGGCTATGTGTCTTTTTTTTTTAGACATGGTGACCTTTCTGATCCCACGGTCACCTGACAAGCTCTACCCATAATCCTTCAGCCAAAAGACCAACCAGGAAGGTAAAGTCAACGTTTCTCTTCAATACAAAAGATCTCACTGACGTCCCCTGTTTACTCCCCATCCCTGCGCACACACACACACACACACACACACACACACACACACACACACACACACACAGGCAAACATACACACAGAGCAGCTGTTTAAACTCTCTTTCCACTGAGACTGCACGGTGCGGAAAGGAAGCAATACCACAAACATGGACGGAAACAAGTAAACTAATGAGCCCCAGTAAATAATAATACAATATATATAAAGTTTACTCAACAGTAACTAATTATGCTGAACGATCTGTTGTCAATGATCTCTTTGGAGCCCACTTCAAATTACAGTCATCTACAACTTTCAGTTTCAAAGAAGCTTAGTGGGTCACTTAGTAAAATGTATTTATCCAGTATAGAAAGCTTTGGCTAGAAATGTGGTACTGATTTATTTATTTATTATTTTCTTTCTTTCTTTCTTTCTTTCTTTCTTTCTTTCTTTCTTTCTTTCTTTCTTTCTTTCTTTCTTTCTTTCTTTCTTTCTTTCTTTCTTTTTTATTTTCTTTTTTATTTTCTTTTATTTATTTTTGTATTTTCTTTCTTTTTATTTTCTTTTATTTATCTATTTTTTATTTTCTTTATTTATTTATTTCTTTATTCTTTATTTTCGTTTATTTATTTGTTTATTTTTTATTTTCTTTTATTTATTTATTAATGTTTTTATTTTATTCTCTTCTGCATTTTGTATGTTTATACCTTTCCTTAAAACAAAATAGAAAATTTGATCACAAAAAATAAATAAATGTGGTGCTGAGTTTTCTGTCAATATATTAATAAAATAGATGTGACTCAAACTATTACATGTCTTTGGAGAAACAATCCCATTGAACGAAACAGAAGTAGAAAAGAAAGTGACAGAAAACCTGAGTGTCATGTTTTAGATTTTCAGATATATAAAAAACAATAAAGACTGACGACAGTTTTACAGTAGCAACCCTATAAATAATAAATTTACTGCTCTCAATTCACAACACAATGGTTATATTTCCATTAAAATGCTGCACAAGTTTAACTCAAGTTTAAATATGAATGTGTGTGTCTGCCTGCTACCTTCACATCAATATGATGATTATATTCCAGAGGCTGTGATACGATTACATAATTACTCAGTAATAATAACAATTCTAATATATCAAGAGCATTTGATTGCTGCTTATTATCTAAGATGTTGTTGTTGTGCTTTTGTTGTTGATGTGCTGTGAATGAATTAGTCTTTCTTTTCATATGTCAGCTTTTTGAGTATTTTGTCTTTTTGTGAACTTTCTTTTCTTTGTCAGCTTCTTTTTTTGTTTAGTTTTTTTAGGCAGTGTATTAAATGGAAGGAGATGTGCTTATTGTTACTTAAACTGGTTAAATGTCAAGATCAATCTTGTGAACATGAGTCAGGACTAAATGATCATTTGTGTTGCAAAAACATTTGACGTGTGCGTGTGTGTGTGTGTGTGCGTGTGAATCTCTCTATCTGTCTGATTTTATCTCTCCACCACTTCTGTCTCTCTCTCTCTCTCTCTCTCTCTCTCTCTCTCTCTCTCTCTCTCTGACTCTCTCTCACTCAGGATTAAACATGTTTATCAATTATCACTCCATCTTGCCTCTAGCTCTCAGCATGCCACACAGCTAATTGAATCATTAAACAATCGCTACTCCTCAGGGAGTGTGTGTGTGTGTGTGTGTGTGTGTGTGTGTGTGTGTGTGTCAATGGTGGGAGAGTGTGTGGAGGGGGAGAGGGGGGAGCTGTTTGCAAACATGATGATGCCCTCGGGTGCCTGCAATGCACTTGTCAGATATGTTTATTAATTTATAAATGCGTGCACACACACACACAGATGGGTCCTGGCAGTGGCTGGTGGCACCATGTGTCGGTCATGGCTGGGGGGCCTCTCCTGTTCTCACACTGGCAACTAGTCGATTCATACTGGTGTGTGTGTGTGTGTGTGTGTGTGTGTGTGTGTGTGTGTGTGTGTGTGTGTGTGTATCTCCAAAATATGCTGATATATGTCACATCCTTATAATGCTCAGGCTGTCTGTAGAACCTGCCAAAAGTATTCAAAATTTTCAAATAAATGTATCAACATCAGGAAAATTATTGTTATTGAATTTAAATTCATATGTTCTTACTTGACCCTTCCATCCCCCCAGAAATCATCTTGTAGGAAATGGCTCAGAAAAGGTAGCAGCTTGCTCTGGATGGTAAATATAGTTGGCTTGGATTGACAGCAACCCACAGCCAGAAAAAATAAAAAACAAAAAAATCATGAAATTGTTTGAGGAAACTTCTCAAGACACTCCTGCAGTATAATCCTCATCTCTGCAACTGACATTTATACTCAACAACTTGCCAACACTAACAGTTACTCCACAACAAAGCTATTTCTGTGCGATGGAGCTATCACCTTTTCATAACTCTGAAGCTCTGCCAAACATAGCAGTGATTTAGCCATTTATTGGCAAGGCAACAACAGTATAGAACATACTGAGCATTTGGATGAGCTGTGGTGAAGGACAGCTGCCCTCCTCTGTGAAGAAGCCAGTTACAAACCTTTCAAGGCCTCTGCCCAAACTTAGGCAGAGAGCACTGATGCTTGGGTAACACTTAGTGTCTACCTTTTTTCACTAGCAGCATACTTTGCTTTATGTTCATGAAGTAAATGCATTAATCATCTAAATAAGATCAAACCTTTGCTCAAATTACACATGTACAACTTTTATGGATGCATTTCCGCCTACATTGACTTCACACAGAGCTGATTTGTATCTGTTCAAATCTGCTCATGGCTTTCCTTTGACTTTTTATACTCTTAAATATACAACTCCAAGGAGACATATTTGTGACATTCGGTATCCCATACATGGAAGAAGTTGATTAAACTTTAACCTGCATTTATATATTGTCAATGAGCTAGCTGGCAACATGGTCTCATGGTCTCATGGTTCATTGTGAAATGTTTTATGTTAGTCACCCATCCAGGTTCATACTATTGATTACAGCTGAGCTACAGTAAATCAAATAGACTGGTATTACATTTTCTGAGGTGAAATAAGGACCTATTATATTATGGCTGTCTTCTCTGATTGTGAATGCTTCAATCTGTCATTAAGCTTCATCATCTTCCAACCGACCACATAATCAGTCTCCCTGACCCGATGTCACTACTTCTTTAGCAGTAGTTTAATATGGTCCTCGTTTCTTTGCTCTGCTACTGATAATGAATAATGACCATGGTCTTAGTCTTCCTTAAGAGGACTTTTTTTGTATTTCTCTTTAACTAGCTACTCAAGTCTGGGAGCTAATGTTTCCTGAAGGTCTCTGTGACACCAGCACAAGGTTTTCATAAACGCCTGGATTTTATCACAGGCCTTAAAACACCAAAAGGAAAAAAAAGTCTCAATGCTACTTAGAAATAACACATATATACAAACATGAGATGAATCTTATTTACAAAGGTGTATGATTGTTAATGAATGAATGATGGTGATAACAAAATCAATCTTCCTATCCAGATGGAAAAACTTAAAAAAAGGCTGAACAGTTTTATATATTAAATACAAGCCAATTTGATTATATATCAAATATTGCACATTTACATTGGAAATATGATATGTGCATATGAATACATACAAACACCTAGTCTAATAATGTCCCAGTGGTGTCAGTCTTGGGTTACACTTGAGCTCCACCCCCAACAATCATTTTTATAATGTCCAAGATAGATCTGTAGTTTGGTCCATGACGTCATCTACATATACAGAAGATATGTAAAAGAGTCCCTGTTTCTACTTTACATCTGGAGCAATATTCTGAATGGCTACTACCTCCTTATCTTGTGGAGTCGTTGTGTGTAAAGTTAAACTGCAAGAGTTTGTGTCGACTGTTATAGGAGAATGATTGAGAGCTATTACACATCAGCTCCCATTCAGAGTCCTTGAAAGCATGGTCAGTGTCCATTTTCCACCTTTAAAAATGTGTTTTTCTTGCATCATAACATCTATCTAAAAATACTCTAGAGGGGTAACTTTTCCACCCTACTGTACTCTAATATAATATCTTACTACCAGATGGGTTCACTATGGACTTCTACAAAGCTTTTGCATCTTAACTGCATCTTAACTTATGGATATGGTTAAGCACGCAACTGAGATGTTACCCAAATCTTTAGAAAACTTTATGAACATGCTCTGATTACAGTTGTGCTAAAATCACATAAAGGCCTAAAACTCTGTGGATCCTATACTGTATGACCATTGCCTTCCTGTGATGGCCTTACTCAACTCAAGATCAGACTAGCTTAATCCTAAATCACTCTTCCTCTCATAATATCCAAAGGTTCCTCAACATAATCCATCATTTCAGTCAATCAATCATCAATCAATCCTTATTTATATAGCACCAAATCACAACAAAAGCAATCTCAAGGCACTTTACACTTGCAATTATACAAATAATATTTTTTTAATAAAGGAACTCTATCTTAATTCATATTAGTATTCAAACATATGCTAATATACCACCACTTTTCCCCTTGTCACATGGTACAGTCCAGGGTTATCCCCTGTACGCCCCTCTCTTCTCACTGGCAATCTAACCTCTCACAATTGCTATAGGAAGACTCCCTGCTATGGAGAGTGTTGCAGTTGACCAGAAAAACATCATATCATTTCACTATATGCTGATGATATTATGATGTACTTGATCAATGTGGTGTCATTGCTTCCTGTCCCTTGCAAGCTATTAGATGAATACCAATCCATCTCTGGATACAAAATAAAAAAAATAAATAAAAGTATGCTATTGCCTCTTAATTCTTAAAAACATTATACAACATTTGTTTGTGATAAATGCTAAGGAGGCTTTGTAACCTTTTTATAAAATAGAACCTCTCTTCTGTCCTCTGTAAAATATACATATCGAGACTGTTTTAACGTCCTCTAATTAACAAATGTGTTTATGTGTTGGTAGAAAACCTGGATATCCATCTGTTTAGTGCATTCTTCCTGATGAATGCCTTTTTCCCATAGATAAAGTATCATCAGATGCATTTGACACAATGGGCCTGATTTACTAAGATCCCAAATAAAGGGTACTAAATTGCGTGTCCAGTGCAATAGATTGCACGTTTTGTTTGCGTGCGTCTTGCAGGTGATCTACTAAGAATAACTGTGTAAATGAAAACAGGTGCAACAGGGTGAAGACAGCAGTATTTAAATGAGCGTTTTGGGTGTCTTAATGGAGAGTTTGGACGTGCAGAAAACTGCAAGCACAAAATGAAATGTGATCTGGTTCTAGTGGAAGAGGTTAACAAATATATTGAGTTATAAAAAAAAACTAATATTACCACAATTACCGACATATGGGAGAGTATTTGTGACAAATTCAATGTTGTTAGTAAAACCAAAAATATTCCACTCCAAAAATATTAGTGGAAAAAATCTGTCCTATGCCTCTTCTGTCATTGTGTCTCCATCTCTTCCTCTCCACAGTGACAGCAGTCATCTGTGTGCAGTGTGCAGCAGGTTAATACCTGCCCTTCAAAGGTATTATTTATAGACGCAGTTTCCATCAGAAAAATTACCTTCAGGTTGGTAAATCACAATGCACGTGCTAAATAACATATTTGCATTTTCTCCTCCCTGTATTTTGCACACTGGGGTTAAAACGCCCCACATTGCATATTCATTATGGCAAACATACTAAATGGACAGCGTGTATTATCTTGCACAGTTGAAAGACGCAAGCCTCAGTGCGCTGCGTTAGTAGATCAGCTTGTACATTTTTTGCAGGTGATGTCAAGTTTTCAGCTTTTTACACAGGCAAACCTTTAGTAAATCAGGCCCAATGTGTATGACAAAGTGTTTTTCATGGGGTAGTGTAGCAGAAATATAGATCACATTTAGTTAGATCCTTCTCAAATGTCTATTAGCAAATTGAATTCACTTGAACATTGCTGGAAATGTCATTAGTCTATAAATGTTCCTTTATAAAAGGTAGAGTCAAAGGTAAATATACATATTTTACTCCCCAGTGCTCCTTCAAGACCATTTTTCTTGTTTTAATTCCTGAGACTAAATGGTCTATTCTGCACAAACATTTTTGACTTATATTCTTTTTTTTCTTACTTGTTTAGTGGATTAACGCAAAAATTAAACTAAGGAGAGGTCAGTGTTTTC